>NC_056043.1:20096832-20396832 GCF_004379255.2 Salvia splendens | reverse complement strand
CGTATGATAACGTCCTCAAGAGGAGCTCGAAACAAGGTTTTATTATTCGGAACCTACCTAATTAGAGTTTGATTACTCTATGAATAATAAATAAGCGTTTCTTGCTTAGTCCACTCTTGGAATTAATAAGATGTTAATTAATTAAGTTCATAGCAGACACTAATTAATTAAGTTCATAGCATACACAAATTATTCCTGAAACAAGGAAAGTTAGTACAACTTTCCAGGATTCTGAATCCTAACTTTTCTTAGTTATTCTTTTTCCCAGTTTTAGGATTCTTACATATTTAATGCAATATAGTATAGTTTCATCATCATCATCATCATCATCATCATCATCATCATCATCATCATCATCATCATCATCACCATCATCACCATCATCATCATCATCATCATTTATTACAATGTTTTAAAAATAATTTAAAAGTATAAACCATACTTAATTTCAGGATAATAAATAACTATAATTCAAATTATCATAATTATAACTATATTATTAATATTTATATTTAATTTTTATTTTTATTATCATAATAATAATAATAATTCATTAAATAATTAAATATAATTATAATTATATAATAATATAATAATTATTGCTTTATAAATTAGTAATTAACAATAAAATTGTAGTAAAATTTTAAATTATGAAATTTATTCAATTAAAAATTTAGTAAATATAATAATAATAATAATAATAATCTTATTTATTATTATATATTATGATGTATAATCCATATTTAAACTATACATCGTAATAATAAATAAAATAATATAATTATTATCATTTGTAATTAATAATTTATTAAATAATATGTATTATTATTTTTTATAAATAAAAAATGATAAGTATATTTTTAGTTTAGTGTTTAAATCAAATATAAACTTTAAAATCTTGATATTTTCCAAACACGGAAAAGTAAAGTTATTAGGAATCATATTCCCGGGATTCATTTTCCCAGGAATCATTTCCTTGCCAACTTTACTTTCCCGTCAACCAAACATGGTCTAAGAGTAAACTAGATTCTTTCCATTAGGATGATCAACCGCTTAAACTGAGTTATGTAGCATATTTATATGATTTATTTTATATAGAAAGAGTAAATTAGGGAATCAAAATCAGTCTTTAAAAATCTCAAAATAAAAAAAACCCATAAA
Source organism: Salvia splendens (assembly GCF_004379255.2). NCBI lineage: Eukaryota > Viridiplantae > Streptophyta > Magnoliopsida > Lamiales > Lamiaceae > Salvia > Salvia splendens. Next base: position 20,395,671 of record NC_056043.1, on the reverse strand, counting down.
ATTAAAATTTTATATACTTTTTTATTTAACTTATTTTTCACATATCATATATTACCTTCGTCCTACAATTTTTAAGAAAATGATATTTATTGAATTAATTGAAGAGAATAAAGTATGAGAGAAGAAAAAGTAAGAGAAATGTAGAGTGGATAAAGTAAGAAATAGAAGAATAAAGTAAGAGATGGAAAATGTGTTGCTTTTGCCAAAAAGAAATCAATCACTTATAGTGGGACAACCTAAAATGAAAAGTTAATCACTTATGGTGGGACGGAGGTAGTATCAAATTAAAGGTAATTTTATGAGGATTCTAACAAAATCTTAATTGCATATGTTCCGACAAAAAAAATTACAATAAATTGTAATTTGTATATTACTAAAACGACTTACAAATTAATGCTCTACATTGCATTGCTATGATGCCCTAAAGTCAAAGTACATAATGCGGAAAAAATTGTAATATAGTTTTAAGTATATTTTCAAATTTGCAAAGTACAATGTACATAATGGAAATACCCTGAGTTCAATGTACATAAATGGTGAAAAAATTATACTACATCCGTTTCCAAATAGGAACTTTAGAAACGACACTGATTTTAATACAAAATTGGTAAAGTAAAAGAAATGAGATAAAAAAAAATGTAAAATAAGAGAGAGGATGAGAAAAAGTTGTGGAATTAATGTTAGTGGATTGTGAAAATAGAAAGTTTCTATTTTTAGGAAACGACATACGTTTTCAAATTTTCAAGCAGTTGTATAAGACACTAAAAAGATGAAATAAAAACTCAACAATAAACGAGATCTCTTACACATTTACTACTACACAAAACCCCCTCTTTATTTAATTTCCCTCTACAAAACTAAGTTATTAAACCGAAAGAAAAGTTCTTAGTTCAGGATATATATAGAGAGAGAAAATAGTTTAGTTTTCTGCGATTGTTGCACCTGATAATGAAACCGGCGACGACGTCTTGGACAGTCAAGATCAAGAAAATCAACGGTGATTTCCACATCATCGACGGCTGGTCCAAGTTCGTCAACAACAACGACATCCTCGAAATGAAGCTACTTAACATCCACATCGTCGGAAATTCCACTCTCCAAGTCACCATTTTCAGCCACAGTTCCTGCCTCGAACTCCGTAAATTTCTAACGTTTTCAGTGACTAAGACCATCTCTAACTATACACAAAAGATGAGTTCTGGTGTAGAAAACTTCTCCGACCACCACCTAGCTACTTTAATCACATGATGTTATTTTTTATCTTTAAAATAAGCATTCTTAGTAACTGAACAAACACATACAAGTAGCTTTCAGTTCTGGAATTTTACATTTATACTAACACTACCTATCAATCTCTCATGAATTCACACAAAACACCTAAAAAAATGAAAATGGAATCTGTAATCTCTATCAGGGTAGGATCAAAATCTAAATGTGAATTCTGTACAACATGCATGGGAGATATTCTCAATGAGAAAACGAGCTTGCATCCGTGCTATAAATCGAATATTCACTCAGGCAACCATTCGGCCTCTCCTCGTCCCAGTTCAATACCTCTCTTGCATATTTCAGCTCTGCGTCTACACTCACAGGCTCCAGAGCCTTCACCGCCGATGCATACAGCTTTCTGCCTGTCAGGGACGCATACAGCCTTTTGAACTTCACAGCGACATTGTGAAAACCCAACTGCCCCAGGGTTGGATGATTTGCATTGTTGCTGTTGGAGCGGGTGTACTGATCACCGGATGGAAATCATCAAACCACTCACATGTAGTCAGAGGAACTTGCTCGATCTTTTCCTCAAACGAGTCGAATTTGTTTAAGAGGAGAAGGAATTCCATCTGATCAAACGTTGGGTGAGTGACCATGTTCTCAAACAACTTTTTGCTCAACATCATCTTGTTCACTCTCTTTCCATCACCGTCAAGAGCGAACTAATCATAGTGATAAACTCGTATTTTAACTGTTTTATTGGGCGTTAAACGTGATGATAATTGGTGTTAAAATGCATATTACTTGAGTTTACGTCCATATTTCACTATAAAGGTGCTTTGATGAGTTTATCCAGTGTTTGAAGTTAAAATAGGTAAAAAAAGCTCAAAATGAGCCAAGCCATGACTGGGGTCTGCTTCAAACGTTAATCAGCCTATCAATATGGGGTCCAAATACTATTTTGAGAGTACCATTGTCTTCATCATCGAAAGAGCTTCGCGTGGGTACCTCACACGCCCCAATCGGAGTTCGGATGAGAGAGATATGACCGATCTACGAAAGCCGCACGGACTGCCGGGAGCTACCCGGCCGGGTGAATTTTATGTGCAATAATTCCACCCGGCCAGGTGGCAGTCCAGAGACTTCTGCCCGACCGGGTGGATTTTATGTGCAATAATTTCACCCGGCCGGGTCCTTCTGACTGACGATTTTTAGCCTAGACGTGATTTTTCTGAAGGGAAATAAAAAGAGAAAAGCTAGGGCAACGAAAGGGTATTCTGAACCAGCCGCAAAACACACACTCTCTCTAGGAAGCACTCTTGGAAGAAGATTGAAGATTCAAGCTTCAATTCCTCCTCCATTTGTAATCCGTATCATGAATTCCGTTGTTTGCCTTAGTTTTTATTTGTTTTCTACTTTGAACATGAGTAACTAAACACTTTATGTGGAATTCTTGGTGAAGATGCATTGATTCATAGTTTTAATCCAATTGATTTCGTTTTTATCTTGCTCTTGTAATTGTTTGAATTATTCTTGTGCTTTTTCCTATCAATTGCTTGATCACCAATTGGGAGTGTAGGATTTCTTAGAGTAATCGGGAGATGAAATATTTAATCTTGAAAGAGGAATAATTCACACCTTAATTCAATAAAACTCGGGAGAGTTGAGATTATGAGTGGGATCTTTAATCTAATCAAACATTTGGGAGTTAGGTCTAAGATTTAGAAGGGGACTTCACTTATTACACCTAATCTACAGATTTCTCACCTCGGGAAGGGGTTTAATCTACAACTGTGATTGATTCAACAATTCTGGAGACTTTAAATGGTAAATCGGTTTCAATTGGGTTAGGCTATGAGTTGTGCATCGGATCCTTGAATTCTGCATATTTTTCCATCATCTACACAACTTGCTTTATCGCTCTCTTGTTTATTTGTTCTAATTTAATCTCTGCATTTACATGTTTTCAATAGTTGTTAGTTTCAAAACCAAAATTCCTGATTGTCTGGATAGTAGTTGAAGTTTGTTCGTGGTACTTAGGTTTACACTTAATTGTCTCTGTGGGATACGATATACTCTTGCTTGCTATTTGCTACGATAACCCCGTTCACTTGCGGGTATTATTTGGGTAAAATAAAGTTGAGTCAAGTTTTTGGCGCCGTTGCCGGGGACAATTTTGTGTTATATAGCTTGATATCGTGATAATAATCAAGATTACTACTTCAGATTTTACTGCTTTATTTTTCGTTTAATTTCTACTTTTTCAAGTTTCACATCTGTGTTTCTTGTTCAGGTGTATGCACACACGTTCTAAAGGCTTGCCTCTAGAACCTTTCGATTCGGAGATCGAAGCAACAAACCGGAAGAGGAACGCCTATAGGAGACTCACACAGAAAATTCAAGCTTTTTCGCCTAACCGCATAGGAGCATCATCAGTTCAAAGGGACCTTTCACCCATCCGATCACCAGTTCAAGACCATATTCTGTTTGATCCCGTTTCTCCTAGTCTGATGGAGTACGAAGAAGGTAACAACGGTCCACCACCCCCTCCTCCCAATTATGCTGAGCTTCTACGACAGCTGGAGGAGTTGCGTCAACAGGTCAACCGTGGACCACCTGTGCCTGTGCAGAATCAATATGTATACCAAGGCCAGGAAAATCCAACTGTTCATAGCAACATCGCGGCCAATACTTTTGAGCTGAAAAGAGGACTAATTCAGATGGCGGAGAACATTGCTTTTAGGGGCAAATCCACATATGACCCTAACAAGCATATCACTAAGTTCATTCAGATTTGCAACACAACAAAGATGATTGGAGTGACAGATGAGCAGGTTCGACTAAGGTTGTTTCCTTTCTCTTTAGAGGATTCAGCAAAGGATTGGTTGGAAAGTTTGGAACCAGGATCAATTAGAACATGGGATGCTATGGTGGAAAAATTTTTGGAGAAATTCTACCCCCCTAGTGAAGCTATAAAGAGGCAACACGAGATCATTGCCTTTCAGAAACGGTGAACATGGGATGCATGGGGGAGGTTTAAATCTTTGATGAAACGGTGTCCCAACCATGGGTTAACCCCGACAGTTCAAGTCATTACATTTTTCAAGGGATGCGTGCCTGAAGCACAACGGGAGTTGAACTTGAGCTCAGGCGGTAATTTTCTCAAGAAAGGAGTGAATGAAGCCATGGAAGTGATTGAGGAGCTCGCATCTAATGACGAAGGATGGAGCAACGACAGGAGTAAGGTGCATAGGGTGGCTTCTACTACAGATCATGATCCTATGAGCGCCCTATCCGACAAGTTGGATGCGCTGACCATGAAATTCGACTGTATAGCAATGGGGCAACCATCTCGAGAACCCCAAGGAAAAATGGGGGACGTGAACTATGTGAATCAAGGGGACAACAATCAGTACTTCAATAATCACCGCCCCAACTTTCAGGGTGGAGGATATAATCAGTTCGGGAACAAATGGCATCCCAATCTCTCTTATGGAAACCCAAATAATGCTCTGCAACCACCCCCGGGGTTCACAGTTACTGATGGAGTGGTTAATGATCCGAAGAAGATGACCACGGAAGACATACTCAAGTCTTTCATGCTACAGTCCAACAAGCTCATGGAGCAGAACAATCAAAGGATGGAGAAGGTTGAGACAGATGTGCAAAGTATGGCTACTCATCTGAAGAACATCGACACACAGATCAGCCAGATTTCCCAAACTGTGAGTACTATTACTCAATCGGGAAAATTCCCTTCGAACACCATCATAAATCCCAAAGAATGCAAAGCTGTGCATCTAAGGAGTGGCACTGTTTATGAAGCTCCCTCACTGCCTGCGACCACATCTGATACCGTTCTTGAGCCCAAGGCTGCCGTGGCAGAGAAGGAAAAGGAGGCTAAAAAGGAGAATACTGGCACCACTTCTGGAGTAAAGGTGCCATTCCCGCAGGTACTGAATCAGAAGAAGAAGAAAGATGAGCAGTTCACTCGATTTCTGGACATCTTCAGAAAGGTGCATGTGAACATTCCTTTGATCGAGGCACTGCAGCAGATGCCTAAGTACGCTAAGTTTCTGAAGGAGGTGATAGCCCAGAAGACCAGTTGGGGGCAGGTTGACACTATTAATCTAACTGAAAATTGCAGTGCTCTGCTGCAAAGGAAACTGCCTGCCAAGCTGAAGGATCCTGGAAGTTTCACTGTCGACTGCCTCATTGGGGGCTATAAGGTGGAGAATGCTCTCTGCGATCTAGGCGCGAGCATTAATTTAATGCCACTATCAGTGTTCAAGCAACTGAACATCGGTACTTTGAAGCCCACCTCAGCCACACTACAGATGGCAGACAGATCTGTCGCATATCCAGAGGGCATCGTGGAAGACCTACTGATTAAGGTCGGGGAATTTATTTTTCCCGTCGACTTTATGGTCTTGGACATGGAAGAAGACAAGGGAGTCCCCCTACTGCTAGGACGTCCCTTCCTTGCCACTGCTGAGGCAAATATAAACGTGAAAAAGGGAGAGTTGACAATCTTCATGGGAGAAGAAAGTCAAACGTTTTCCCACAAACCGAGAAGCATGGATGGAAGAACTGAGGAGTGCAAGGTGGTGCGTCTGAAGCACCAAGAGACTACTGAAGAAAGAGGATCGAGTGCAGTCAGAAAAGTGAAGCAGAAGGACTTTTATGAGCTTCACATGGAGATGATGGCTTCCACTGACTCGGAGCCAATAGCATGGATCGGTGCAGACCATAGTCGCCCTTCACCGGTGCACGCGGTGATCACTACAGAACCCCCTAGGATGGGGGGTAAAATACCAACTGATGTCAAGGGAAGAAAGATAACTGCTCCAACACTGAAGGAGCCTATCCCGAGATAGCCTGAAAAGTGGTGGCTCACCAAGACGTGGAACGATCTATTTCCTCATGGAGAAGGAGCCAAGCGATCACCTGGAGGCAACTCTGGGATGAAAGGGATCTCGGTTGATATTTGAAGACGACGGGCACACGACGATAAAAAGGTGCGCTGCATGGGAGGCAACCCATGGAAGGTATCTTGTATTGTTTTATGTATTTCTTTTAGTGTGTTTGCTCAGTAGGCATCACCTCTCCACCAACGTTTAAAACTTATTTCTTTGCGTAGCTTTGAATAAGTTTGGGGGGTGATATGGTGGATGGTGAACCTATGAGCATGTTTATTGTTTTCATGTTATTTTTGGGTAGTTTTAAAATTTTTGCTTAGGATTTTAGTTTAGGTTTAATAAACTCCCTTGGATGAAATTGAATGGGGTCGGAGCAATTTGAATTGAATTCAAGCATGTTTATTGGATGAGTTGCTAATGATGCTATATGTTAAAATGTTTGTGAAAACTTGTTGATATGACCAAGCATGCTTGTATGTCCTTATTGTGATTTGCCTAAAGTGAATTGCTGGTTGTATTGTCTTTTGCCATAACCCTGTGAGACTTGAGCCTATATATTTCTAAATGTGTGATTATCGTCATTGTGTTATATGTTTCTAGAACTTGCTCGCGATCTTCCTTGAGTCTACATAGTGAGTATAGATTTAGGAAGTGACGTTAGGCCATCCGTTCTAGCCTTGTCTTTACTTTCACCCTAAAATAAAAATCATAATCCTTTGTTAGCCATATTTGAGCCTAATAGCCTATTATTTGATAACTTGGGGTTGTATATATGCTTGAAAATAAGTTTGGGGGAAAAGAACACTTTTGGATGATAAGAAGAGTTTAAAGATGAAGTATTGACTTGAATATCTTTGGGAAAGTGGATGTATGCTTTTAGTTGTGAAAAAAAATAGTTGTAAAAAAAGAGAGAATAATTTGGTGGTATAAGCTAGGCGAAGCCTAGAGGGGGTATAAGCTAGACAAAGTCTAGAAATGCGTAAGAAACCAAGTTTGGGGGAGAATTGGTAGATGAGAAGAGTCTATAAAGACTACTGAGGAGTTGAGTTGTTTTAAGAACGAAGTTATTATAGTTTCGAAAGGGATTATAAGTCACTTTGTCCAAATTTTCCTCACCTAGCCAAAAAGCCTACATTACAACCTACAAATAAGACCTTTCAGATCCTTGATTTATAGTCACAAAATAGTAGAGGAGAGGTTAGATTTCGAGCAAGCCTATGGTAAACTATGCATGATTGATTGATTTGAGAGCTTGTATTTTACCTATACACTTTGAGAGTGGGAGAATTACACTACATATCTATCTTAGGTTGCATACGTGTTAGTAATTTGAAGCAATGATCAGTTGGTTTACATGTGTGTGAAGTTATTGATGCATGCTATTGTTTATTAACTGAGACAATGATGAGATCCAACTTATGTGTACGAGTTTATATTTGATTGTTGTCTGCTTCTTGTTTGAGGACAAACAAGTGATTAAGTTTGGGGGAGTTGATAAACTTATATTTTAACTGTTTTATTGGGCGTTAAACGTGATGATAATTGGTATTTAAATGCATATTACTTGAGTTTACGTCCATATTTCACTCTAAAGGTGCTTTGATGAGTTTATCCAGTGTTTGAAGTTAAAATAGGTAAAAAAGGGTCAAAATAAGCCAAGCCGTGACTGGGGTCTGCTTCAAACGTTAATCTGCCTATCAATATGGGGTCCGAATACTATTTCACACGCCCCAATCGGAGTTCGGATGAGAGAGATATGACCGATCTACGAAAGCCGCGCGGACTGCCAGGAGCTACCCGGCCGGGTGAATTTTATGTGCAATAATTCCACCCGGCCGGGTGGCAGTCCAGAGACTTCTGCCCGACCGGCTGGATTTTATGTGCAATAATTTCACCCGGCCGGGTCCTTCTGACTGACGATTTTTAGCCTAGACGTGATTTTTCTGAAGGGAAATAAAAAGAGAAAAGCTAGGGCAACGAAAGGGTATTCTGAACCAGCCGCAAAACACACACTCTCTCTAGAAAGCACTCTTGGAAGAAGATTGAAGCTTCAATTCCTCCTCCATTTGTAATCCGTATCATGAATTCCGTTGTTTGCCTTAGTTTTTATTTGTTTTCTACTTTGAACATGAGTAACTAAACACTTTATGTGGAATTCTTGGTGAAGATGCATTGATTCATAGTTTTAATCCAATTGATTTCGTTTTTATCTTGCTCTTGTAATTGTTTGAATTATTCTTGTGCTTTTTCCTATCAATTGCTTGATCACCAATTGGGAGTGTAGGATTTCTTAGAGTAATCGGGAGATGAAATATTTAATCTTGAAAGAGGAATAATTCACACCTTAATTCAATGAAACTCGGGAGAGTTGAGATTATGAGTGAGATCTTTAATCTAATCAAACATTTGGGAGTTAGGTCTAAGATTTAGAAGGGGACTTCACTTATTACACCTAATCTACATATTTCTCACCTCGGGAGGGGGTTTAATCTACAATTGTGATTGATTCAACAATTCTGGAGACTTTAAATGGTAAATCGGTTTCAATTGGGTTAGGCTATGAGTTGTGCATCAGATCCTTGAATTCTGCATATTTCTCCATCATCTACACAACTTGCTTGATCGCTCTCTTGTTTTTTTGTTCTAATTTAATCTCTGCATTTACATATTTTCAGTAGTTGTTAGTTTCAAAACCAAAATTCCTGATTGTCTGGATAGTAGTTGAAGTTTGTTCGTGATACTTAGGTTTACACTTAATTGTCTCTGTGGGATACGATATACTCTTGCTTACTATTTGCTACGATAACCCCGTACACTTGCGGGTATTATTTGGGTTAAATAAAGTTGAGTCACATAGCCACTTAGAGAGACAAAAAATAACGATCCGAACATCTTCAAGCATCTCCAGCCACTTGCAGTTTTCTCCAAAGCCTTTCGCCTGCATCCTGATTAGCTGATATCTGTGATCAATAAATAGAAACCGAATCAATGAATGCACAAATCACAATTATTTCACCTAATCCAATCAATTAAGCCATAGAGAATGAGGCACAAAGTTGCTGGATCCTGAAGGGGCCTCAGGAAATTACACATAATTTTCTTCGTTTTGTATCCAATAAATAGAAACTTAAAAGGCCACAACATAGTGGACTTGAACCCAAGACCTTGACCTCATGCACCCACATAATTTTCTTTTTACATGTGTTCTTACCCATTTCAAAAATAAACAAAATGATGTATTCAAAGATATTCTATAAACAATGAAAGCTAAGAAATTCACTATGTTTAAGGTTCGTGGAGCAGAATTAACCTGAGCAGGGAATCATGCATATCCCCACTGTCCGCATCACCATCATATACTGGCTCAGGAAAAGAAAACTCAACGGATGCCAGCCCATTGGACGAAGTAACATGTTCAGCATAAAGGATATCCAAATCAGACGGTCTGTAATCTGGTTTCACTATTTCAGCAGCCTGAAAATACAATAAAGGTTCAGGCAAACAGTCAATCAAGAGGAAAAAGTTCAAATGGGGATACAGTTAAACACAAATGCAACTTGTTATCTAACAGTGCTACTAAGTTACCATTTACCTACTTTACAGGCGAATTATTCATCTTATTTAAACTTAAAAAGTAAGATCACATTTTCTTTTCTAAGAGTGGCTATCAGTCAGGACTAGGCAAAACAAAATTCACTAACAAATGAAAGTGCAATATTCAAACTCCTTCAGAATGTGAAAATTTGTTCTTCCCTTTCAGCGGCCAACATGCTGTTTACCATCAGAACATCACCACTATAAACACACTTTAATATTTTTTGGAACAAAAAAGTAGAGGAACCCTAAAGAATAATCATAGGTTTAGGCATGGTCCAAAAAGTATAAAAAATTAAGGGTTCATGTTCTTCTAGATACCCTCCATGTCATAATAATCTTTATGCTTCTGTTTTTTATTCTTTTGAAGACATTAAAGTCAATATGCCACCTCATCATCCCTTCCACATTCCACGGGGTAGTTTGTGTTGAGTTATTAAATTCAATTACTTCATGATTAAGAAAAGTGATGAAGTAGGTGCATCACCTACTTATTATATGTGGATGAAAATTTTGTTTCCTCATTAAGTATAAAGTGACAGCAAGGACACGTAGCAGCATATATGTGTAATCTAGTTTGCAAATTACCAACTTGTATTATTATATTATTAAGAATAGGCTAGAATGTAGCTAGAATGATCTAGCTTTGTAATGTCAATCACTAACCGACTTAGGTTAGTCTATAAATAGGCAATCAGTGTGTAGAGCTAAATGTATGGTTGAGTGCGTACACAAAAGAAAGAAAACAGAAGTGAATTGAGAGAAAGAGCTGTAGCTCTAAGTTAGGAAAATTGTGAGAGTTTTTGTAGTGCTGAAGCACTTTTGTAATCCCTTTTGTGAGAAGCCTATTAATATTTATTCTCCATATTTCATCTTTGTTGAGTGTTCCTATATTTTGTGTGTCAAATATCCAACAAATTTGGTATCTAGAGCCACTCGATCCTACCTATGGCGGCAACGTTGAATATGGTTCAACCCCAGATTCCCAAATTAGAGAAACACAATTATGGGAATTGGAGTATTCAGATGCGAGTCTTGTTGCAATCACAAGAGTTGTGGGATATTGTTCAAGACGGCTACACCGAACCTGTCTCCCAAGAAGCCGAAGATGCCATGACGAACAACCAGAAGAACGCCCTCAGAGACGCAAGAAAACGAGACAAGAAGGTGTTGTTCAATATCTATCAAGGTATTGATGAAACCACGTTCGAGAAAGTAAGTGCAGCCACCACGTCAAAACAAGCCTGGGAGATTTTGAAGAATTCTTTTACCGGTGTTGATAAGGCGATACGAGTTCGACTGCAGATCCTACGTGGCGAGTTTGAAAGTTTGGCCATGTCTGAAACGGAGAGCATTTCAGACTATTTCACAAGAACATTAGTTATTGTGAATCAAATGAAAAGGCAAGGAGAGATAATTGAAGATGTTCGTGTCATTGAGAAAATTCTTCGTTCATTGACGTCGAAATTTGAGCACGTCGTTGCGGCAATCGAAGAATCAAATGATCTCAACACTATGTCAATCGACCAGTTGCAAAGCAGCTTGGAAGTCCACGAGCAACGCATGAAGAAAAAGACCACTCCGTCACTTGAGCATATGCTACAAGCGAAGATGTCAATACAAGAAGATAAAAAGTTTGAGCCTGGGACGTCACGTGGCGGATACAACCGAGGTCGAGGCCGAGGACGAGGCTATCGTGGCCGAGGAGGACGCGGCCAAAATTATCATTACGAAGGAGGATGTCACGCCCGCATTTCCTAAGGATAGGAAGTACGGTGGACCGCGACTAGGGGATGAATAAAGAAGCGGGGAAGAAAGGGGAGAACAGGAATATTTGACCCAAAAACATTTATTAAAAAGAAGTTCACTTCAAACATTGTACTAAGAAGACATTACTAAAGTTAATGTAAACAGAGTTAAATAAAAACAATGTATCGGATTACAAAGCAGCGGAAAAGACCAAAAGACAGATGATGCCGGGTATGACGACACGACACCATCCAAAAGACCAAGTAAAACACTCATTTGGCTTTCACTGCTCAACATCCGTCATCCCCATCGCCGCTCAACCTGCACATTAAGAAAACAACATGCAGGGCTGAGTACTTATTGCACTCAGTGGACACACGCCAAAATCATAGTTTGTCATGCCACATCAGTGTAACCTTGGGGTTTTAAGTGTAAGAAAAATAACCCAAGTACACAAAATATATTTCATAAATTCGACTGCGCAGTCATTTTCAGATATTGCCACCCTTATTCCCACCATCATACACTATCTGATCCAACGGTGACAAGGGGCGTGGCCACACCCCAGGTCAACTAGACCGGCCAACTTGCTCTCAGATGGCTCCCAGTCTCGTGTACACTAGCCTGAGGGTTCGCAGCCCAACAGACCCGAATTCGATTAAACATATGTGGTAAACCACTTCAGATAGGTTTCAAATCAAAACAATTGGCAAGACAAACAGTTCACCTCCATAAACATTTCCGGAACAAAGTCCGTATTTAAAGATAACCCACATAAAAGTAGGGTAGAAAAGCCCACCTCGATTGCTTAGCTTTTAAAATAGTTCCCTTCAACCACACTTTCCTCGTAAAAGATCACCCTTTTGAAAGATAAATAAATATCATAATTAGAGTCAGGGTAGACGATGTTTAACGACAATGCATGATTCCTACTTGGATGACTTCAACATCTAGCACGTTACACGTATACACACTTAACAACATGTTATAACAAACACACAAAAAAACACGTCCGAAACACACCACGCACGCACCCGACACGCATACCACGTACCCAAGACGCGCACACGACACAAACACAACACTCAAACTCCCGGAACACCCACACTGCACAAACGGCTCACCTGGCTCGGAACAAGTTCGGGAAAAAGGCTCGGCGTCTCGGCCTGGCTCGGTACCTCGGCCGGCTGTCTCGGCCGCCTGTGTCTCGGCACCTCGGCCGACCATCTCGGCCGCCTGCTCGGCACCTCGGCCGACCATCTCGGCCGTCTGCTCGGCACCTAGTTTACACCCCTTTTCCTCTGACCCCCGATTCACAAACCCTATACGACAAACACACCACGCATTCTACATCCCAAAACACACCCAAACACCTGGGATCATCCCTTCCAGACTCTCCACAAAACTGCCCTAGGCTGAACCCTAAAACTCTCGGCCAACACACACGAAAACTCTCGAACCAAACACTGATTTTCCCGAGCCATCTCTTGGCCAAACACACCCACATACTTCACAAAACACAACACTCAGAAACACACCCAAAGCACAAGAAAACATCTCCCAAAAACATACAATTCGTGAATCTGCGCAGTTTACTTGCAAAAATCATAATAAAATCATACGACATCCAATGCAGCTGAAATTTACACGCCACACCGAAGACACATCCAAGTTCAAACGGTTAAAATTTCGTACCAAAAGGAGATCGTTTTCTCAGTCAAAAAGGGGTCGGAACCCACTGTCAGTTACCATCAAAAACATGCTTCACACAAACACATAATCCCACAACTTATTCAGCATCTAACCCCTCCAAAACGTCCTACATGCATGAATTCGAATTAAACGAGAGTTGAGGCCTTGTGTTACCTTTCCCGGATAGTTCAACGTAGTGAAAAAGCTTTACTTCCTCTTACGACTCCGATTCACGACGAAGGGGGGTATCACCTTGAGGAATCCAAGACGATGATGAGAGGGAGTGAAAGGGGAAAGGTAAACCGAGAGGGAGGAGGGCGAGAGAACTTACCGGTGAGAGAGCAACTTCGCGAAAGAGAGAGATGAGAGATTGAGAGAGACCGAAGAGAGAAAAAGATTGGAAAAAGGGGAATGAATCGGTTAAGAGGGAGTGGGGGAGGTTGAGAGATTTGTGGGGAGAGGGGGAGGGGTTTCGAAAAAGAGAGAGGGAGAGGGAGAGAAAAACCGAGAGAGAGGGGGGGGTTTAATTTATTAATTAAGATATTAATTTGCTTTTCAAATAACCATAAAACTAAATATTCACACCCATAAATAATATAAAACAAATAAAACATACCACACCATATCTTAAACAAGATATTCACAAAAAGCAACCACCCCTTAAATAAAAAAAAAACGGACATTACATTCCTCCCACCTTAAAAAAAATTTCGTCCCGAAATTTCGTCCAAGATCATTCAAACAGCTCCGGAAACTTCTCTCTCATCTTATCTTCTAATTCCCATGTTGCTTCTTCGATTCCATGATTCCTCCACCGTACTTTCACCGAAGCAATTGACTTATTCCTCAATTCTTGCACTCTTCGATCCAAAATGGCCTCGGGCTTCTCCTCATAGCTTAGATCGGGGTTTAGGATCATCATCTCCTCCTGGTGAACTATGTGTGTGGGGTCAAACACGTACTTCCTCAATTGTGACACATGGAAGACGTTGTGCACATTCCCAAAGCTTGGTGGTAAGGCCAATCTGTATGCTACCACGCCGACTCTATCCAAAATCTCATACGGTCCGATAAATCGAGGTCTCAGCTTTCCTTTCACACCAAAACGAGTTATTCCCTTAGAAGGGGAAACTTTCAGAAAGACCTTTTCTCCGACCTCGAATTGTAAATCGGTCCTTCGAACATCCGCGTATGACTTTTGTCGATCCTGTGCCTCCTTGATCCTCCCACGGATTTGTCGGACAATCTCTATCATCTCTTCTACAGAGTCTGGTCCGAGAATTCTTCTCTCACCCACTTCATCCCAATAAAGTGGCGATCTACACTTCCTTCCATACAATGCCTCGTATGGAGCCATCTTGATCGTCGCCTGGTAACTATTATTGTACGCGAACTCTACCAATGGCAGCACTTCTTCCCAACCCCAGCCTCGATCAAGCACCACGGCTCGTAGCATGTCCTCCAGGGCTTGTATCGTTCTCTCCGACTGCCCGTCGGTTTGCGGGTGGAACGCTGTACTGAAACTCAACTTAGTCCCCAACTCGCGCTGCAGGCTTGTCCAAAATCTAGAAGTGAATTTAGCATCACGATCAGATGTGATTGTCGCTGGAACTCCATGCAAGCGTATAATTTCCCGTACATATACCTTAGCCAACTGATCGGATCCATAAGTGGCACGAACCGGCACAAAATGGGCAGATTTGGTGAGGCGATCTATAATCACCCAAATCACCGTGTTCCCTCGCTGGGATTTTGGCAGTCCTACCACAAAATCCATTGCAATATGTTCCCACTTCCATTCCGGAATCTCGAGGGGTTGCAATTTCCCATAGGGCCGTTGGTGTAGCGCCTTTACTTGTTGACATGCCAGGCATCTCTCCACAAATGCCGCAACATGCTTTTTCATACCGTTCCACCAAAACTGTCTTTTCAAGTCTTGATACATTTTGGTGCTCCCTGGATGAGCAGCGTATGGGGTTTCATGTGCTTCTCTCATGATTTCCATCCTCAGGCCTTCATCCTTAGGCACACACAACCTTCCCTTGTAGGTGAGACCGTTATCCGCTGCCTCACGGAAACTTCCGGGTTCACCCGTCCTCACTTCTGAGCGAATCTTTTCTAGTAACGTATCTCGCCGTTGAGCTTCTACAATTCTGGCTCTTAAGTCGGGTTCCATTACCAACGTGGCTACTATTCCTTCCACAGTCTCGGGTATTCTCACTACTTCCAACCGCATCTTACTGAACTCTTGGATTAAACTCTCCTCGATAGTAAGAAAGGTGGCCAGCTGAGATTGAGACTTCCTACTAAGAGCATCGGCCACTACGTTTGCTTTTCCCGGATGGTAATTTATACCACAATCGTAGTCCTTTACCAACTCGAGCCACCTACGTTGGCGCATGTTCAACTCCTTTTGCTCAAAGAAGTACTTTAGGCTCTTATGGTCCGTGTATATCTCACAACGGACTCCATAGAGATGGTGTCTCCAGATCTTCAAAGCATGTACCACGGCTGCCAATTCCAAGTCATGCGTCGGATAATTCAGCTCATGGGGCTTCAATTGTCTCGATGCATATGCAATCACTTTCCCTTTCTGCATAAGCACACATCCAAGTCCCACCTTCGACGCATCCGTATACACCACATAGTCAGTCTCTGGCTCTGGCACGGCTAGGATTGGTGCGGTGGTCAATTTCTCCTTCAACAACTAAAAGCTCGCCTCACATTCTGGTGTCCAAATCATCTTGACTCCCTTTTTCAGTTGTTGCGTCATTGGCCTTGCTATCTTCGAGAATCCCTCGATGAATCTTCGATAATAGCCCGCCAGTCCTAAAAAGCTTCGGATTTCGTTTTGTGTAGAAGGTGACTTCCACTCCTGCACCGCTTCCACCTTGGCCGGGTCCACACGAATTCCATCTGAGGTTACTACATGTCCCAGAAAATTCACTTCCTTGAGCCAAAACTCGCATTTACTGAACTTGGCATATAGTTTCTCGTCCCTTAGAGTTGCTAGGACGGTTCTCAAGTGCTCTTTGTGCTCCTCCTCGTTCTTTGAGTAAACAAGCACATCATCGATGAAAACTAGGACAAACCGATCCAGAAATGGATGGAACACGCGGTTCATAAGGTCCATGAACACTGCCGGGGCGTTCGTCAGTCCAAAAGGCATCACGACGAACTCATAATGACCATATCTTGTTCGAAAAGCTGTCTTGGGTACATCTTCTCGCCGAACCCTCAGCTGATGGTACCCAGACCTCAAATCCATCTTAGAGAAGACTCCTGCCCCTCGAAGTTGGTCAAACAAGTCGTCTATCCTTGGTAGTGGATACTTGTTCTTCAGCGTCAGTTTGTTTAGCTCCCGATAGTCGATGCACATTCTCATCGTTCCATCCTTCTTCTTGACAAACAACACTGGTGCTCCCCATGGCGACACGCTAGGTCTAATGAATCCCAATTCCAGTAGCTCTTGTAGTTGCACCTTAAGCTCCTCCAACTCTTTTGGCGCCATCCTATAAGGTGCTTTGGATATTGGTGCCGATCCGGGCTCCAGATCGGTCGTGAATTCTACCTGCCTGTCGGGTGGGGGTCCCGGCAATGCATCGGGGAAAACATCGGGGTATTCACTCACTATCTCCACATCTTCTATCTTCCTGTCTTCCTTCTCCTCCCCATTCAAATAAACAAGGTACGCTGGACATCCCTTCCTCATCATTGTAGTGGCTTGCAGCGCAGAGACAATGGACTTGCGTCGGCTCAATGGGATTCCGTGAAACTTCGTCGGCTCCTTTCCGGGGGTTTCAAACGAGATTTCCCTTTCTCTACAATGAAGGGTAACGTGGTTCTCCGCTAACCAATCCATACCCAAGATTATGTCTACGCTACCCATCGTCATTATTTGCAAATTATGAGCCACTAAACTGAGTTCACCTATTCCAAAGTTCACACATGCACAAGATCGGGATATATCTATAGTCCCGCCTACCGGTGAGGTCACACTCATAGTGGGTTCGGTCTTAACAGTAGGTAATTCCAAAGTATCCACACAAGACGTTGATATAAAGGAATGCGACGCACCCGTATCAAACAAGACAACTATAGGCATATTGAGAAGTGTGCCCATACCTGCCAAGTTTCCTTGCCCAAAGGTTTCTTTCCCGTTTGCCGGCTGCTTCCCCTTCAAGGCGTAGGCCCTTGCTTGCGATGGTAATCCTTGGCGGCGTTGTTGCGGTGGAGGTGCAGGTAGTGCCTGAGATTGTGGACGGAAGCCTAGCTGGTTCTGTCTCGTTCCCGTTCCCATGTTCTTATTTGGGCAGCTTCGGAAGTAATGGCCACTTCCACCACAGTTGAAGCACCTAGGGTCTCGACACTCCCCGGCGTGGTACTTGAAGCACCTTCCACATTGAGGGTTCCTCGGCGGAAAGTTTGCCCTCGGTTGGAAAGTATTCTGTCTCCCGCCATTGTAGGGTGGGTTCCTCATGTGTTGTGGCCTCTTACCACCATACTGAGCCTGGTCACCATCCCACCTCATCTTCTCTTGGTGGCCTGACTGAGCTTGCAGGGGTGTCGCGTTTGTTGTTGCCACAACTCTTGGCTTAGGGAGTGCATCTTCCACGTCCAGTGCACAAGTCAAGATCTCCGAGTAGGAGAGTTCTCCTCGACAGGCCAATGCGGCCTTTATCTCATCTCTGAGCCCGGCCCGGAACTTCACCGCCCATTTCTCATCGGTGTCCATCAACTCGGGCGCATATCGTGCCATCTGCGCGAGGGCTCGGTCATACTCAGTTACAGTCATTCGGCCTTGGCTCAACGTGTGGAATTCTACCACCTTGGCCCGTCTGTACGTCTTTGGAACATACTTGTTATCGATCTCTACTTTAAACTCCTCCCATGTTAGCGCTTCCAGGCGTGCAGGATCCATAGTTCTCTGCCGAGTCTCCCACCAGTAATCGGCAGCACCTGATAATTGAAAGGTAGCGCCAGCAATGCGCTCCCTATCTGTGCACTCCATGACCCTGAAGATACGCTCGAGGCCGCGTATCCACTCTTCCGCTTTTGATGGATCTCCTTGTCCATCGAATTTAGGAGGATTCTGCCTGGAGAACGTAACTATGAATCTTTCTTGTTGAGGCGGGGGTGGAGGTGGTGGTGGCGGTGGTGGTGGAGGTGGTGCCTCCACGTTGGGTCCTTGTCGTGGTTGGCGTGCACGTCTTGGCGGCATTCTGATTCAATATCCAAAAAGTGTTACTACAATTCTCATCCAAAATTACCACTTTCTCAAAATTTTCTTATAAAATCTTCATGTAGTATAAGATGCAACACATAGGATATATATATCAAAAACCAAATTCTCATTAAAAGAAAGGAGGTCAAACGTTGTTCTCAAGAGCAGATCGTACTGAAAACAAAAACTGAAAAGACAACGAACTATTCTAATTCTCGACTACGACTCTATCATCCTCATCCATAGGCCCTTCCTCTGGGTCTTCGTCATCGTCCTCCTCGGGGTTCTCTTGCAGAGCCACCTCGGGATTCCCTTGCGGAGCCTCCTCGGGTTCTTCCCCGTAGTCGCCTTCAAACCCTTGCTCATCCTCGTACATGCTCACATACTTGTCCTGATACACAATCCTCTCTTGCACATCCTGTGGGGGCTGTTCCTCTCGAGAGTCTACCAGTGCACAATACACGGCCTTCCGAAAGCCAGCCATGTCACCCACCATGTCATCGGTAGCGGGCTCATGCCACGTGTACCTCCTCGCCGTTCTTTCGGCCCACTCTTTCCAGCTGTCGGGGAGCAATTCTATTAGCTTCTCAATGCCGTCATGCTCTGTCACTCCGAACTCCTGAGCTGCCCTCCAGAGGGTATCGAAGTGTGCCACGAACTCGATCAACGGTACGTGATCCTTCTTCCGGTACACTCTATAATCTCTGAGCACCCTCTGTGCCCTAAGTCTATCGCGATCACTCCGTCGCGGGGTTCGGAACATACGCGCCATCTATAGAAAAACAGAAACAACCGCCTCGCGTATAAAAACAGAGTGCATAACCGAAGAAGAGAGAGAGATATGTGTATGCAGACGTATCGATGTTCTAACTCCCAACCCACTGGTGTTCAAAGGCCAAACGTTCTTATCTACTATAGGTCCAAGAAGCACTAGTGAAATCCTATCACGTCTAAGTTCAAACATTCAAAAGGCCAACACATTCTCCCATAAAAGCTCACATCAACAATCACGTCATCAAATCATCATACATCAGCTACATGCTTTCAAGTACATTCGACACACAAAAACAGTTCATAACTCAAATAATTCCCAACTTTTCACATCAATTTGTACCCTTTTACATGCATCAACCTTTTCTTAAACTTTACAAAAATCATTTTCAAAACCCAAAATCACAATTTCCTCCACCTCCATATACTTTCCAAAAATTCAAAATTTTCATTACCTCATTTCAGGTTGAGTGCGATGCGTCGGATGTTGAGCCAATGACACTTTTGAAAACTTAGTCAAAACAGAAAAAGACTTTTGGGTCCAGAGCAGAAAGAAAACCTAGGCTCTGATACCACTCTGTCACGCCCGCATTTCCTAAGGATAGGAAGTACGGTGGACCGCGACTAGGGGATGAATAAAGAAGCGGGGAAGAAAGGGGAGAACAGGAATATTTGACCCAAAAACATTTATTAAAAAGAAGTTCACTTCAAACATTGTACTAAGAAGACATTACTAAAGTTAATGTAAATAGAGTTAAATAAAAACAATGTATCGGATTACAAAGCAGCGGAAAAGACCAAAAGACAGATGATGCCGGGTATGACGACACGACACCATCCAAAAGACCAAGTAAAACACTCATTTGGCTTTCACTGCTCAACATCCGTCATCCCCATCGCCGCTCAACCTGCACATTAAGAAAACAACATGCAGGGCTGAGTACTTATTGCACTCAGTGGACACACGCCAAAATCATAGTTTGTCATGCCACATCAGTGTAACCTTGGGGTTTTAAGTGTAAGAAAAATAACCCAAGTACACAAAATATATTTCATAAATTCGACTGCGCAGTCATTTTCAGATATTGCCACCCTTATTCCCACCATCATACACTATCTGATCCAACGGTGACAAGGGGCGTGGCCACACCCCAGGTCAACTAGACCGGCCAACTTGCTCTCAGATGGCTCCCAGTCTCGTGTACACTAGCCTGAGGGTTCGCAGCCCAACAGACCCGAATTCGATTAAACATATGTGGTAAACCACTTCAGATAGGTTTTAAATCAAAACAATTGGCAAGACAAACAGTTCACCTCCATAAACATTTCCGGAACAAAGTCCGTATTTAAAGATAACCCACATAAAAGTAGGGTAGAAAAGCCCACCTCGATTGCTTAGCTTTTAAAATAGTTCCCTTCAACCACACTTTCCTCGTAAAAGATCACCCTTTTGAAAGATAAATAAATATCATAATTAGAGTCAGGGTAGACGATGTTTAACGACAATGCATGATTCCTACTTGGATGACTTCAACATCTAGCACGTTACACGTATACACACTTAACAACATGTTATTACAAACACACAAAAAAACACGTCCGAAACACACCACGCACGCACCCGACACGCATACCACGTACCCAAGACGCGCACACGACACAAACACAACACTCAAACTCCCGGAACACCCACACTGCACAAACGGCTCACCTGGCTCGGAACAAGTTCGGGAAAAAGGCTCGGCGTCTCGGCCTGGCTCGGTACCTCGGCCGGCTGTCTCGGCCGCCTGTGTCTCGGCACCTCGGCCGACCATCTCGGCCGCCTGCTCGGCACCTCGGCCGACCGTCTCGGCCGTCCGGCTCGGCACCTCGGCCGACCATCTCGGCCGTCCGGCTCGGCACCTCGGCCGACCGTCTCGGCCGCCTGTTCGGCACCTCGGCCGACCACCTCGGCCGTCCGGCTCGGCACCTCGGCCGACCACCTCGGCCGCCTGCTCGGCACCTCGGCCGACCATCTCGGCCGTCTGCTCGGCACCTCGGCCGACCATCTCGGCCGTCCGGCTCGGCACCTCGGCCGACCATCTCGGCCGTCTGCTCGGCACCTCGGCCGACCATCTCGGCCGTCCGGCTCGGCACCTCGGCCGACCGTCTCGGCCGCCTGTTCGGCACCTCGGCCGACCATCTCGGCCGCCTGCTCGGCACCTCGGCCGACCATCTCGGCCGTCTGCTCGGCACCTAGTTTACACCCCTTTTCCTCTGACCCCCGATTCACAAACCCTATACGACAAACACACCACGCATTCTACATCCCAAAACACACCCAAACACCTGGGATCATCCCTTCCAGACTCTCCACAAAACTGCCCTAGGCTGAACCCTAAAACTCTCGGCCAACACACACGAAAACTCTCGAACCAAACACTGATTTTCCCGAGCCATCTCTTGGCCAAACACACCCACATACTTCACAAAACACAACACTCAGAAACACACCCAAAGCACAAGAAAACATCTCCCAAAAACATACAATTCGTGAATCTGCGCAGTTTACTTGCAAAAATCATAATAAAATCATACGACATCCAATGCAGCTGAAATTTACACGCCACACCGAAGACACATCCAAGTTCAAACGGTTAAAATTTCGTACCAAAAGGAGATCGTTTGCTCAGTCAAAAAGGGGTCGGAACCCACTGTCAGTTACCATCAAAAACATGCTTCACACAAACACATAATCCCACAACTTATTCAGCATCTAACCCCTCCAAAACGTCCTACATGCATGAATTCGAATTAAACGAGAGTTGAGGCCTTGTGTTACCTTTCCCGGATAGTTCAACGTAGTGAAAAAGCTTTACTTCCTCTTACGACTCCGATTCACGACGAAGGGGGGTATCACCTTGAGGAATCCAAGACGATGATGAGAGGGAGTGAAAGGGGAAAGGTAAACCGAGAGGGAGGAGGGCGAGAGAACTTACCGGTGAGAGAGCAACTTCGCGAAAGAGAGAGATGAGAGATTGAGAGAGACCGAAGAGAGAAAAAGATTGGAAAAAGGGGAATGAATCGGTTAAGAGGGAGTGGGGGAGGTTGAGAGATTTGTGGGGAGAGGGGGAGGGGTTTCGAAAAAGAGAGAGGGAGAGGGAGAGAAAAACCGAGAGAGAGGGGGGGGTTTAATTTATTAATTAAGATATTAATTTGCTTTTCAAATAACCATAAAACTAAATATTCACACCCATAAATAATATAAAACAAATAAAACATACCACACCATATCTTAAACAAGATATTCACAAAAAGCAACCACCCCTTAAATAAAAAAAAAACGGACATTACAGAGGACGTGGCCAGAATTACCAAAATCGAGGAGGACGAGGTCAGAATTATCAAAATGAGGGAGGACGCCAAAATTCCACATATCGAGGCAGAGGTCGGAATTCTTATGGACAACGAGGACGAGGAAGAGGACAATACAGAGGCGGTTATTGTCAAACCTATAATCAACCAGGGTTTGATAAAACAAATGTCGAGTGCTATACTTGTCACGAATTCGGGCATTACAGCTATGAATGTCCAACAGCCGGAAATACCAGGTCCAACCAACAAGTCCATTATGCCGATGGTGGAGACAATAATGAGCAGGTAATTTCAACCTCTCTTTTTACTCATAAAGGACTTGAGGGTGATCAGTGCAGCACGTGGTACTTGGATACTGGAGCTAGTAACCACATGTGCGGGAACAAGGAACTCTTCGTGGAGCTGAAGGAGACATCTTATGGGGATGTTACTTTTGGAGATTCCTTCAAAGTAGCGGTGCAAGGAAAAGGTAATATCTTGATTAAGTTGAAGAATGTAAATCATGGCTTTATATATGACGTCTATTATGTGCCTGCCATGAAGAGCAATATTTTGAGTCTTGGTCAATTGCTGGAGAAAGGATTTGATGTTAATATCAAGAATTCTTGCCTTACTATCAATGATGCTCGTGGTAGTTTGGTTGCCTCTGTGAAGATGTCCAAAAATAGATTATTTGCATTGAACATGAAACATGATATGTTGAAATGTATGAATGCAATTGTTAAAGATGAATCGTGGTTATGGCATTTACGTCTTGGACATCTGAATTTTGGTGGTTTGAAGCTTCTGTCTTCAAAGAATATGGTGAAAGGCTTGCCTCATATTGATCATCCTGAAGAAGTTTGTGAAGGATGCATACTGGGAAAACATCACAGGCCAAGTTTCTCAAAAGAAATGAGATGGAGAGCATCACGCCCGTTGGAGATCGTTCATACAGATGTTTGTGGTCCTCTGAAGCCTATTTCTACTGGAGGTAATCAATACTTTCTAACTTTCATTGATGATTACTCCAGAAAGACTTGGGTGTATTTTTTGAAAAGGAAATCTGAGGTGTTTGATATTTTCAAAGAGTTCAAAATTCTTGTGGAAAGGCAGAGTGGACACTATATTAAAGTTCTCAGATCCGACCAAGGAGGCGAGTTCACATCCGATCTGTTCGAAAAGTTTTGCAAGGATCATGGAATCGTTCACCAACTTACACCTGCATATACTCCTCAACTGAATGGTGTTGCTGAAAGGAAGAATCGAACAATTCTTGATATGGCGAGGAGTATGATCAAAGGGAAGGACTTACCTCGAGAATTCTGGGCTGAAGCTGTCGTAACAGCAGTATATCTCCTGAACCGGTGTCCCACCAAAAGTGTTCGCAACATGACGCCCGAAGAAGCATGGAGCTCGTTCAAGCCCAGTGTTGCGCACCTGAGAGTTTTTTGCTGCATTACCTATGCCAAAATTCCTGAAGCTCGAAGAATCAAGCTTGATGATAAAGGCGAAAAGTGTATCTTCGTGGGATATGGAGATCGAGTAATGGGTTACAAATTGTATAACCCACTCACAAAGAAAGTGATCATAAGCCGCGATGTGGTGTTTGAAGAAGCTCAAACATGGAGCTGGCAGGATAAGAAAGCTGCAAGCCCGTCAGAAATTGTACCTGATCAGCAAGAAGATGCACATGAAGTTGAAGAACCTGATTCACCAACATCATCTCAAGGTCCAGTTGGAAGGCCAAGAAGAATGCGCAATCTGAACGATATATATGAAGCTACCGAAGAAGTTGATGAAGCTGTGGAGGAAAATGTGAATCTTATTTGTTTTTATATGGATGCTGATCCTATTGCTTATACAGATGCTGCACAAGAAATAAAATGGAAGATTGCAATGGATGAAGAAATCAATGCGATCGAGAAAAATGATACTTGGTCGTTGACAACACTGCCAGAAGGCCGAAAAGCAATTGGTGTGAAATGGGTGTTCAAAACAAAGAAAATGCCAATGGTGAAGTGCAAAGGTACAAAGCGAGGTTGGTGGCGAAAGGATACAAGCAGAAGGCCGGAATTGATTATAGTGAAGTCTTCGCTCCTGTTGCTCGTCTTGAGACGATCAGATTATTTATCTCGCTGGCAGTCCAACACAATTGGAAGATCTATCAGCTCGATGTGAAATCGGCTTTTCTAAATGGTTTTCTTGAAGAAGAAATTTACGTGGAGCAACCTGAAGGTTATGTGAAACGAGGAGCTGGAGATAAAGTTTACAGATTGAAGAAAGCTTTATACGGGCTCAAGCAAGCACCTCGTGCATGGAATTCCAGAATCAATGAGTATTTTCTGAAGAATGACTTTGTGAAGTGCCCTTTCGAACATGCTCTATACTTGAAGAAAGATGCTACAGGTAACATGTTATTTGTTTGCCTATATGTTGATGATCTAATCTTTACTGGAAATAGTGAAGCAATGTTTCATAAATTCAAGAAGAGCATGATCAAGGAGTTCGAGATGACGGACATTGGTTTGATGGCACATTTTCTGGGAATTGAGGTAGTGCAAAATGAAGAAGGGATATTTATCTCTCAAAGCTCTTTTGCAAAACAAATCTTGGAGAAATTCAAAATGGAGTCCTGCAATCCTGTTAACACTCCTGTGGCGATCGGTCAAGAATTAAGGAAGCATGATGGTGAAGCTGAGGTGGATCCAACTTACTTCAAAAGCCTCGTTGGAAGTTTACGATATCTAACGTGCACTAGGCCTGATATTCTCTATGGAGTTGGATTAATCAGCAGATACATGGAAACGCCGTCACAGTCTCATTTGAATGCGGCCAAGAGGATTTTGCGCTATATTAAAGGTACGCTGAATGAAGGTATACTTTATCCCTCTAATCAAGAAGTTAAGCTCGTTGGTTATTCGGATAGCGATTGGGGAAGAGACTTGGATGAAAGAAAGAGCACTACCGGTTACTGTTTTTATATTGGAGATGCTGTCTTTACTTGGTCGTCAAAGAAGCAAGCGATAGTGACACTCTCAACATGTGAAGCCGAGTATGTTGCAGCAAGTTCAACGATGTGCCATTGTATTTGGTTGAGAAATTTACTAAGTTTTCTGGGATACGCGCAAAAAGGCCCGACGGAGATACGTGTTGATAATAAGTCTGCAATAGCACTTGCAAAGAATCCAGTGTTCCACGAAAGAAGTAAGCATATTGATACTCGTTATCACTTTATTCGGGAGCACGTGAACCAAAATGATGTGGAATCAGTATACTGCAAGTCACAGGATCAAATTGCAGACATATTTACAAAGCCACTAAAGCAGGATGTCTTCAGGAGATTGAAGTTTTTACTTGGCATGAAGACCTTGAAGAATTGAGCTTAAGGGAGGATGTTGAGTTATTAAACTCAATTACTTCATGATTAAGAAAAGTGATGAAGTAGGTGCATCACCTACTTATTATATGTGGATGAAAATTTTGTTTCCTCATTAAGTATAAAGTGACAGCAAGGACACGTAGCAGCATATATGTGTAATCTAGTTTGCAAATTACCAACTTGTATTATTATATTATTAAGAATAGGCTAGAATGTAGCTAGAATGATCTAGCTTTGTAATGTCGATCACTAACCGACTTAGGTTAGTCCATAAATAGGCAATCAGTGTGTAGAGCTAAATGTATGGTTGAGTGCGTACACAAAAGAAAGAAAACAGAAGTGAATTGAGAGAAAGAGCTGTAGCTCTAAGTTAGGAAAATTGTGAGAGTTTTTGTAGTGCTGAAGCACTTTTGTAATCCCTTTTGTGAGAAGCCTATTAATATTTATTCTCCATATTTCATCTTTGTTGAGTGCTCCTATATTTTGTGTGTCAAATATCCAACAGTTTGAAGCTAGTTCTTTGTACTCAGAAAATCTATAGAGCTTAAAATTCACTTTCAGAAGTCAGAGTACTTGGATTTCTCATGTGAAGGTCTACGACTGTAATTAGACTATTAGTTCAGTACCCTTTACATGAACATCCATAAATAAACACAGCAATCCACATACAAATTTGTAGTTTTTATTTAATATTTATTTGGTGCTCAATATACTTATACAGATCAACATATATGGTGGTAAATAATCTTGCCTGCTCTAGGAAGTAACTTGAAACACTAGGGAGGCTTTCCAATTCATGTCTTCGTTTGCAAGTTTCCTGGAAAGCAGCATTACTACACAACTCCTGAACTAGTGGTGCATATTCCCGACTAGCAGCAGGGAATATTTCTTCCAGAGTTCCCGATGCATTGATTTTAAGTAGCCAATCTGAAAATGATTTCAGTCGGGGACAAATTGAATAAGGAGTCTCTTCACCATTGGCATCATCATGCCCTGCCATAAACCAAAAGATAGGGGGAAAAGATTACATCTACATATAATACATTAGTTGTGACTGAATACATGGAAATGAATCAGTAAAAACTTCAGAATCAGGTCACAAAGAATGTTCTTCGTTATATATGATAATGAAGGTGCTCCTGGTTAGTGAATCTGGGAGACAATATGATACAGATAAGGTTTACATGTGGAAGGGCAAATAAAAATTCAAGGCTATCACAGATTGAAGAGTGACAGCTAATCCTTGAGTAACCTTTTATTGAATATCTGCTTGATTAGTTTAGTTTAATTATGTTTGAGTTGCTTTCTTATTTGATGTTTCAATAGCTTCAGCTATTTAAATATAATGCCATGAAATAGGGTAGTCATTCAATCTGTTAGTTACAAATCAGCATTTTTTGTTGGGAAAGATTCACTCCATAAGCTCATTGTGATATTCATTCGTGTTTGAATCGGATATGCTCGACTCTTCAAAAATATGTATCAGGCATACCAACCTCATAAATGTTTAATGTGTATTAACCGCCGAAAAGGGTTTGGTAATTACTTTTCATAAAATAATCGTGCATGTAGACGAATATAATAGGGAATCTAAGTTCTTGCCCAGGTCATTGTGGTTAGAGAGGAACAGGAGAATCTTTGAGGATTCATCCTCATATTTCTTGTAACTGCTCATTGATTCTCTAATAAATTTGTCTTAATGGAAACAAAAATTGGTGGAAACTGCATATTTGGCTACTAAAATATTTCAATTTAGTTATTATATTTCTAAATATTAATTAGCTATGCTAATCTAAGAGTTACCATAATTTATTAAAGAGAAACCTGGGTTCATATCTGCAAATTTATTCATTTATAGGATTCAAGAAAAGGAAGAGTATATTGCTATATTAATTGGGAGATCCATCATGATATGTTATAATTGTCCATTATCTTGACTGATAATGATTAGGATGTGCTTTCATTTGTTTTCCATTTGCGTTCATTTGTTTCCTTGTTTAGTTTTGAGTCCTATTAATAGCTCTTCAAAGCTAGAATAAAGTATTTTAGGACAATATCAACCGTAGGCGCCTCCTCGGAGGATTGTCTTGGGCCTCTTCGGAGAATTATCTTGGGCCTCTTCATTGGATTGTTCTTCTTTTCATATTAACTCAGTTCTTATTTTCACTTTTTTCTTTGTTTTCGTAATTTTTTTGTCAACTGCCTTTCACTCCATATCATATTGTCTCGTTGTTTTATGTTGGGAAAATGACTTAAAGGTTTTTACAAAATAGGCACAGAGACGATACAAATAGCTAGATTTTACAGCTTTAATATCTTTTTCTATTTCAACTACCAAGAAATTTGGAGAGTTTATAAGCCATGGCACACAGAACTCTAAGAGAGCAAAAAAGGATATTTGAGCTTATTTAGTTTATATACAACCAGTGTTGTTAGGGTGCGGGGCGCCCCGGGGCGATGAGGGGGACCCCGGGTCGCGGGGCGATGATCGGGGCGCCAGAATAGCCGAATGATGATTATATTTGTGTCTCTTTTATAAGTTTGTTGCTTGAATGTTTATCACATCAAATAAATCTACATACATCATTACTCCATATTAGAAAAAAAGAAGATTAGACAAAAAATATAAATTTTTAAACAACATAACATAACTAAATAACTGTATTTTATTATAAAAAATCATCAAAGGTCCAAAAAAAGTTGCAAAATATATAAAATTGTCTGAATGATTAATACAAAACAAACAATGCTAAAAAAGATCTTTTTCTTATTTAAAAAGTCTTAATTATCAAAAATAATTTATTAAACTATAAAATTGTGTCCATTCACTGGCTTAAAAAATCATAACGTATATCACAATGTGATTTATAATTTTATCATTTTAAAAATATATTACTTAAATGATGGCTTTGTAGTCTAATAGTATATAAAAGATTCGATGTATGACAATTTTAAACAAAAATTGACAACTCAAAGTTTAATTAAATATTAAGAATAATTATAAAGAGACATTCCAATAATGAAAATGTGTCAAAAAAAATTTGACAGTATTGTATATAGATAAAGGCATAGTAATATGTAAACTTTACACAATTAATTTTAGTAAGGTTGGAGTTCTTAATTTTAAGTATTTTCCAATTTTCATAATCTTAAAAAGTTTAGCACTGTCAATAATATTTAATTAAATACTCGTTCAATTAATAAAATATTGTCAACATCACATCACGGGGATGATCTAGTTATGATAAATTGTG
Source organism: Salvia splendens (assembly GCF_004379255.2). Lineage (NCBI taxonomy): Eukaryota > Viridiplantae > Streptophyta > Magnoliopsida > Lamiales > Lamiaceae > Salvia > Salvia splendens. The sequence continues at coordinate 20,366,541 of NC_056043.1, read as the reverse complement.
TAAAGTTTATTGAAATATTTTATTCGATATTAAAAGATAAAAACTATTGTGTAGCACGTGCGAACCACTAATAAAATCATAAAAATCATTAACAATCACCAAAACCATCTTCATCTCAAGTTGCACCACATCTTTATTTAGTAGACCTAAAAAGCTAGCAGCACTGCCACTAATTGATTACTTAAGGCACCTAAAAAGTTGTGCATAAATTGTAAAGTTAAAATAAGAGTTGATCCCTTCATCTTCCTCGTCCCTTCTTCCCTCTTTATTAAATACGAAACAGCCGACGCCCCACCGTCGCTTCAGCTGCCTCAACCGCCCCTGCTCGCCCCACCCGCCCCAGTCTCGCCCCAGCCCGCCCCATGAATATCGTTCGGCCCAGGGTGGCTGGGGCGACTACAGCCGCGCCTTGACCGCCCCACGCCCCAAGCGCGATTTTCACAACACTGTATACAACAGAAATTCAAAATGCAACCTAACAATGATATTTTGACTTACATTTAACAAATGAGGAAACTGAATATCAGATAGAACATACCGAAAAAGAGTTGTGCCACAAGACTGATTTTGCCCCAATTCATTCAAACTTTCTTCTTCAAATCGTTCACGGCCCTCAAGCAGTATCCCAATATAGCTATACACATGGCTCTGGATGATTAACTTAATGTGTTCCTCACATCCTCGGAAAAGGGTATGTCTTCATAAAGAATTCTAGCCTAATTCAACAAAAATAGACTTGTTAAAAATTTTCAATGTTAAATGTTAAATTCTTTTCATCCTAGCATAAACTCATGCATCTAAATTTTGGGCAACATTGATACGGAAATCAATCATGACATAACATAAAATGAAGATTAAAAAGTCACTGATAATTAAATGCTGCCAGATCTTTTCTTTCAACACCATAATCAAGCATTGTCATTCAAATACGCCCTCCGTCCACGAAAAACAGTCCCATTTTGCTATTTTGGGAAGTCCCCAAAAAATAGTCCCATTTCTAAATATGGAAAGTTTCTCCCTCATACTTTACCTACTTTTTCTCTCAATCTCTCTTTACTTTACCTACTTTTTCTACTTCTCTCTTATTTTATCAATTTTTTATTAAAACTTGTGACGTCCATAACTGGAACTATTTTTTGTGGACGGAGGGAGTAGCTACAAATTTTTCCAAAAAGATGGCATTTTGTGCTAAGAACTAGATGGTGTACAGAAAAGAAAACAAAGTTTTCGCATTTTTCTAAGAGTCGTTTTAGCCGAAAAGAAACATACATATACTGTGGGTAAACAGCCATTATAATGAGTCCATAATTCCAAAATAAACTTAAATAAAAGGTACTCCCTCCGTCCCAAGTTACATGAGTCGTATTCCATTTTGGGTTGTCCCAAGCTACTTGAGTCATTTCTTTTTTTGGTTAAAAACAAAACATCTAATACCACCTACTTTATTTTTTCTTTTACTTTACTCTCTCTTCTTTCTCCCACTTTATTCTCTCATCTACTTTATTTAACTCACTAAACACAACTTTCTTAAATCATGTGCCAAAAAGAAACAGCTCAAGTAACATGGGACGTAGGGAGTACCATAAACTAAAATAATTAAGACAAGGGCTTGCATCAATATGTTAGAGACCTGCATTTCCATTATGCTTGTGAAAAGGGGAAGTTTATAAAACATAGGAAACATGAAGCAAAGGCAATAGTGCTAATACTAAATATAAATTCTGTTCACCCAACAATATGCTCGGAGCATGTGCTATAAAGTGGAACAAATGCGGGGCGAATCTTCAAAGCTACCTGCTTAAAAATGGTACTTGTTCATATCCATTATCCAGTCAGGAGAAGCTTCTTAATCGCTCTCTGCTTGAGATAATCTGAGCTAGATATTTGTTCTCCACAAGGATGAGATGATTTAGAGGGAACTGGGAGAGAAAGAACAGCACAAAGCAGCTTTGTTCCAGCCTGAATAGTAGCATTAATAAGGTGGGGGTATGAAGAAGAAAAAATGAGCAATGATTTTATTCCTCCGGATGACGAAATGAAATACAAATTAGATTTAGCAGAACCAAACCTTGCCCCATATAAAGCCTTTTGTATTGTTCTGTCACCCAAAAATGTGGATTTCCAGCACATTGAACTCCTGCTAACTATTATTAAAAAAATGTTGGAAGAGGGCTTTCCAAATATGAGCAATTAAATGCCAACCTTTAACATGCGCAGTTCCACTTTGGTGATCTCACGACCATTTATGTAAACTTGGGTGTTCCCGTTGCTAGCGTTTGCTTTAATAGGACCCCCAACATTCAGATGCGGACTAATAATTTGTAAGGGCTTCTGCCCTTCCTGCAAAATTCAAAACATTACAAACCTAATGAGCAATGGCTGAAAATCAACTTACTAAATTTAGGTTATCACAATTTACAGCTCACCGTTCCCCAAAGACCTCATACTTTGTCATTCCAATAGTTTCCCGGCTTCAGCTTCTTCGGTGGATTAGGACTGCTCTGGAGCATGACAAGCTCATCATGATATAGCGGCACACCATTTACACAGATATACTCACGCGCCACAGATATATTTCTTAGCTTTCATCACCTGCTTAACCTCCAGATCATTAAGCAATCGCTTGAGCATTCTCGAGCATTTTCCCAAAGAGACACGCTTCGATTCACTAATGGGGTACCCAATGCAACTCACACACTTCCTACCCTCCGGCATCGACCCCATTGCTCTAAGCACACAATTAGCACAATACTTAGCATCACAAACCATTCACACCTCCTTCTCCGTGAACCGCCTCCCTTTCATGCACCGATAACACGCTCCTTTCCTGACCTTCCCCCGCAGGATCTTTCCTCATTTCGACCACCTCAGGCTTAGAACGCTTGTACTCCTCGTTAACATCCTCATCGTCCGACTCAATATCACGAAACGTCACCAGCAACGCTCGCCTCCCATCCCCACGGCCAGAATCTCGATTCCCAACCCTAGACGAAAGATAACCCCCGCTCAAAACCGACTCATTCGACTCCCAATCCATTCTATTCAACTCGTTGAATTCCAAGCTCTCCCCTTACAAGCATTCGAAGACCCTAACTCTGAGCTCCCAACCCCACCAACAAACTCATCAACTCCGGGATATTTCTTTTTTTGTTCTACACTAAAACTTAGATTCCGTAAGTGTACTAGATTTTTTTTTTATTCCGAGTTTGGGAGAGACGCATGACCCTTATGCGTCTCCTTTTAATGAGACGCATCACGGACATGCGTCTTTCATAAAGACGCATGAGGGACATGCGTATTTCATAAAGACGCATGAGGGACATGCGTCTTTCTATTTTTCCGAAAAATTTTTAACGACGCACAACCATCATGCGTCTTAGGGAGAGACGCATCTCCCTCATGCATCGCTCATTTTTTTTACAAAATCATTCTTGGTTGTTTCTCTTTTATAGAAACATCCTTGAATGCTTTATGTTCCACTTTCGATATGGGACAAAACTCATTCTTGGTTGCTTCTCTTTTATAGAGACATCCTTGAATGTTTTATGTTCAGCTTTTGATGTGGGACAAAACTCATTTTTGGTTGCTTCTCTTTTATAGAGACATCCTTGAATGTTTTATGTTCCACTTTCGATGTGGGACAAAACTCATTCTTGGTTGCTTCTCTTTTATAGAGACATCCTTGAATGTTTTATGTTACACTTTCGATGTGGGACAAAACTCATTCTTGGTTGCTTCTCTTTTATAGAGACATCCTTGAATATTTTATGTTTCACTCAAAAATGTGGGACAAACTCATTCTTGGTTGTTTCTCTTTTATAGAGACATCCTTGAATATTTTATGTTCCACTCAAAGATGAATTTGAGTTTGATGTAATTGTTGGAGCTAGCCTTACAAGTTAATTACTATAAGACGTTGATGAAGCCTCCAACTGATGTATCCAGCATCAATCTTCTTTCCAAACTTCATCTGAGCTATTCATTTCAAGGCCACAATCACTAATAAATACATCCTCCGCCCGTCATTAGCAGTGCTAGATTACTATTTTAATTTGTCCACGACTAAAAATCGCGGTTTACTCTTACTCAAAATGGTAGGTAGTCATCACATTCCACTAAATTATTTCACTCACCTTTTATTATAAAAACTAGTATCACACCACCTGTGCGATGCACGGACAAAGATATTTTGAAACATTGATTTAAAGTTATAAACTAATTAAATGAAATTAAAATAATATCATTATATGAAAATTATAAACAAAAAATATAGCACTATATAATAAAGAAAAATCAATATTAAAACATAATAAACATGAAACAACTACAAAATATAATGTTTCAATATTAAATTACATGATATAAAACCTATCACAACAACCAATTGAATAAAAGAGTAATTGCTCATAAGTCGTTTTTGATAACTTGTTTATACAGTTGGTTTCATGATTAAACTATCATCACTAAAACTTATAATGAGTTTATATGCTGGTTGTATATTTTCATTTTATTTATTTTTGAAAAGTCAATTTACCTAGAAAAGTATTGCTGATTAGTATCGTATTTAGGAATACAATTAACCTAACTATCAATTTTATTCTAACAGAAAATGAAAGAAAAAGAAGGAAAAGATGTTTGCTAAATGTTCATGTGGTTGTTTTATGTTTTATAGAGACATACAAGAATGAGTTTGTCCCACATCGAAAGTGGAACATAAAACATTCAAGGATGTCTCTATAAAAGAGAAACAACCAAGAATGAGTTTTGTCCCATATCGAAAGTGGAACATAAAACATTCAATGATGTCTCTATAAAAGAGAAACAACCAAGAATGATTTTATCTCACATCGAAGGTGAAACATAAAACATTCAAGGATGTCTCTATAAAAGAGAAACAACCAAGAATGATTTTGTAAAAAAATGAGCGACGCATGAGGGAGATGCGTCTCTCCCTAAGACGCATGATGGTTGTGCGTCGTTAAATTTTTTTCGGAAAAATAGAAAGACGCATGTCCCTCATGCGTCTTTATGAAAGACGCATGTCCGTGATGCGTCTCATTAAAAGGAGACGCATGAGGGTCATGCGTCTCTCCCAAACCCGGAATAAAAAAAACTCCAGTACACTTACGGAATCTAAGTTTTAGTCTAGAAAAAAAAAAAGAAATATATCCATCTACTCCACTCAACACATCACCACGATTGCAACACTCGAAATCACTACTCAATTCACCAGATATATCATTAACATTAAGATTTTCAGTTTCAATTTCACTTTGTAGCGATGCATTATTAGGAGAAACGCTGCTAGCATCAGTGTCTTTATTGTAAGGGCCCTCACTCACCTCATTAATCAAGGCAATCACCGAAGTCGGCGAAACGGAGCTCAATTTCAATTTCAAATCCTTGGTTAGCTTCATGCCGATAGGGTGCATGATACGATCATATCCCACAGATCATATCCCTATTATTTAGTTGCATATTTGTTTCACCATATCTTTCCAATTTATATTTAAATATTTATTTCTTATTCAATAAGTTAGGCTAGTCTTATAAATATGAGTATTTGTTTTCATTCTCATTCATTCAAGAAATAAGATCATTTACGCAATTTACTTTCTTCTTCTCAAATACCCTAATTCTTATCGTTGTTGATCGTCTGGCAAAGGTTCCTGCGACTTCACGGATGAATTCATGCGAGGTTAAGGAGTACGTCCTTAACAAGTGGTGCTTTCATCGCGAGCTCAATCTAGCATGGCGAATCGGGCTGGAATTCACGCAGAGCCGATCGTCGGTTCGGACGCCGGAACCACCCGCGGGTTGGAGGCTTCACTGTCGTCAACCGGTGCGCTGGATACGACGGCCTTGGCCTTTGAACACGTACTAGCGTCGCTGGCCCGTATAGAGGCGCGGCTGGATGCATTTGAGCGGCGGAACTCCGTCGCGCAGCCACCGCCAAGGCCCGATCCGAAGCCTCCCTATTCTAATTGGGCGAGGCAGAGACCAATTTTGACGACGACAACATCAATTTCGTCACAATCTGACCCTGATCCACCGTGTTTGGATTAGCAGCGTGGGAGAGAGAATTCTGGGAGGAGCGCGACAGTCGTTCAACCACCGCCGCTGCCGGAACCAGACCCACCAGATCCGGATTGGCAACGAGGGAGAGAGATTTCTGGGCGGCAGAGCGCGCTCGTGATGTCAGTGACAGCCATTTCGTCCATTCCACAATTAGGTTTTGGCGGTGGTCCCTCATCTCATGGACAGCAACACGCTGCCCTACTTGGAGCGTCACCGTGGGACCGATACGGGGTCAACGCTCGACAGAGTCGCGGCAGGCAGGCGACGACGTAGGACAATCTCACGCATAGACTGGATATTCGACCTGGGAGACACGCGACGGAGTGGGATCTGTACGGCACAGATAACGGGGAAGACGCGCGACAGCGTGGGACAACACGGCGCATAGGATGGACGAGCCTGAGGGGACACGGGGAAGCATCGCCCGATCATTTCTCCAGCAACGTCCGTCGATTCACTTCAGCACCTAGGGATCGTGGGCTCGTATGCCAGAAACGCGATTCACCAGCCGTGTGATCGTTACGGCACTAATGTCGAGGGTTTTTCGGGGCGCCGATTCACGGCCTGGGATAACCCCGCGCAGAGGGAGAATGCTGGTGGAATCCACACTGTGGATTCTAATTATTCCAATCCCTCGAAGCCTAAGGATACTTCTGATTCCAAGGTTATAGCAACGCTAGGACCTCAAATATCCGAGGTGAATGTATCAAGTGGTTTCCCAAAGACTGGTGATAACATTCAAGTTCTTAGTTCCTCTCTAGGGAAGCCATGTTGCGAGGGTATTGTTTCAAGAGGTCCTCATACGAAATGTGCAGTTTTGAATTCTTGCACCGATCCCGAGTCTATGCAGTTGCATAAGGGGGGGTGGAATCGACATTATTCATGGTAAGAAAGATGAGATATCACCAATAGTTTCACCCTTGAAGGATGATTTTTACACAACCGGAGACGACGATATGGGGAAGGCTATAACGAAGGTCCTTGAGAAGAATTTCGAGATAGATGAGGACATGCACTCGCAAGCACTTATGTTCAAGAATCTGTGGCTTGAGGCAGAGGCTAAACTGTGTTCCATCAGTTATGAAGCTCGAATGAGGATTCAGATGGAAGGCATCAAGCTCAACGCTCCGAAAGAGGATGAAGATGTTGCGGATGTGGCATCTGAGCCTTGCATTTTTCCAGATTCCTTTTCAAGTGAAGGAAGACGCTCAACTGTGCGGCGTGCGTTTGATCCAGGAGGAGACGTCTCTCAACAATTTTTGGCTTTCAACTCTCGTCGTGCTTCGTGGTCTCCACCTTGAGGACAATGTGGATTTCAACCGTGGGGGAGTTGATACGATCATATCCCACAGATCATATCCCTATTATTTAGTTGCATATTTGTTTCACCATATCTTTCCAATTTATATTTAGATATTTGTTTCTTATTCAATAAGTTAGGCTAGTCTTATAAATATGAGTATTTGTTTTCATTCTCATTCATTCAAGAAATAAGATCATTTACGCAATTTACTTTCTTCTTCTCAAATACCCTAATTCTTATCGTTGTTGATTGTATGGCAAAGGTTCCCGTGACTTCACGGAGGAATTCGTGCGAGGTTAAGGAGTACGTCCTTAACAGTGCACCACCGGCAGAGACAAGCTGCCGGAAAAGGGGAGCGGGGAGACGACGAAGGCCACCGGAATCCGATCCACATTGATGGGGACGGCGCGCGGCAGCTCGCGGGTGATCGGAGGGCCGTGATATTCCATGGCGAACGAATATTCCACCGCATCTTCCACAGCAGTAGCCATAGATTCTTTCCCCTGAAATCGAGCCCTTGTTTTTTTTTCTTTTCAGAACCCACTTCGCATAGGTGCGAAATATCACAGAAAAACACAATCTTGAACAAAATAAACGCGAGTTTTTTTTAGTAAAGAATCAAAAATTTGGTTGTGTTGTGAGGAGAGGTGGGAAGACAGCAAGTTGAAATACTGTGTTTTCTATTTTCTGTTTAAATTTGTAAGGAAGAATGAGGAAAAATGTAGGAGAAAATACAAAAAGTGTTGGGAAAGGGAGAGTAGAACAAAGGGTGTGGTGTGGGCACTGCATTGTAATTGGGCATTTTTTTGTCTTTAATTTTATTGCAGCAAGATCTGCCTCTAAAAATTTATCATCTTTGATCCGGCCGGAATTTTACAAATATAATAGAAAGTAAATTAAAAAAATTAGTGATACGTAAATCTTACTTTTATATATTTTCTTCGTTTCTCTCTAAACAGAATATTAGAAAGGAAAAAAAATAAGAGAAAATGATATTTCTATTTTCAGAAATGTATCATTTAAAATGTGATATCTTAAAAAGGAAAATGATTCATTTAGGATAGAAAGTAAAAGTATATTAATTCTAAAAAAAATGGTAAATATAAAATGTGACAAAATTTTTAAAGTAAATAAAATTGAAAATAAGTGATAACTTTTTGAGGACAATGAATATCATTTTCTTTTAGAATGTTGATGGACAGAGTATAGAGGCGAAAACTTTGTGAGTGACGACAATGGTAGAGTGGAAATCACCATTTTGTAAACATAAATATAAGAATCTGTTTTTGATATTTTGTTTTTTTTTTCATTAACAAACAGTGAGAGATTAATTTTTTTGAATCTATGTTATAAATAGATACTCCAGTTTTAATCATAGATAGGATTATCCAGTTGTAATGATAGATAGGATTGATATTGTGTGATAAATGGAAAATAATTTTACTTAATATTAGTATTAGATTGATATTGTGTAGTAAATGGAAAATAATTTCACTTAATATTAGTAGTAGTGAGGTTGGATTAGGACTCCCAACTTATAAAAAAAATGTAGGGATGGGCATAAAATCCAAAAACTGAATATCCAAATTAAAAAAATTAAAATTTTAAAATTAAGTTCGATTTTTTTATTTTTCAATTTGGTTCAATTCAAATGAAAAAAAAAGATTTTTTTCAATTTCTAGTTGATGCTAATGATCAAGCAATTATCCATCAAGTTCTTTACTTTTTACTTCTTTTTTTTGTTGTAAAACATAATGCATCTAAATACGTCAGATCAAACATTATGTTGGCAAAGATAAATGAATAATCAAAATACTTTCTCAGTCCCATAAGATCATCGTTAACGCCATGGGCCGGACCGCAAATCATGAGTCCCGGCCCGTCACAAGCGTTGGATGGAGGAGAGTCACGGCCTGGGCCGGTCCAGGGGCCGCATTTGCGGCCTGGTGACGGTCCTGCCGCCCGGCCCATGCGCGCGTTAATTGGTGCGGGACGTGACGCAATGCGGCCTGGCCCAGGGTTATTTCGTGTTCTGGCTGGGCCGCAACGAATTATTATTATTTTTTTTAAAATTCGAATTTTTTTAATAAATACTACTCCATCCCTTTTCATACACATTCAACTTCATTTCAACTTCATATCTCTTCCTAAAATTCGAAAAAATGCCTCCTCGTCAAAGATTATTCGAAGCTCAAATGTCCTGGTTGTTAGTAGAGGCGGTACCGACAATCCAAGAAGAAATCAACAACGAAGTATAACGCTACCAAGCTGCTATTCAAGCTTGGAACGAACAACAAATCCGGGTACTACGTACTCGGATGTATATTCACCGAGACCGTGAACAAGCTGCCTCGCGGCTTTTCACGGATTATTTCTCTAAAGATCCGCGATGGAATGATCAGATGTTCCGTCGCCGGTTCCGGATGCAGAGGCCTTTGTTCCTACGCATTGTCAACGCAGTTGTAGCTCGTGACACGTATTTCTGCCAAACCACCGATGTTGTGGGCCGACAAAGTATATCGACATTGCAGAAATGCACGTCTGCCATTCGTCAACTCGCTTACAGAACTACATCAGATATGTTCGATGAGTATCTCCATGTAAGCGAGCATACTGGACGGGAGTGCCTAGCTAAATTCTATCGAGCAGTCGTCGAAGCATTCAAGGATACATACTTGAGAAAGCCAACGACCGACGACGTTAGGAAGTTGGTCGACATGCACAAGCGGACCCACGGCTTCCCGGGGATGCTTGGAAGCATCGACTGTATGCACTGGAAGTGGAAGAATTGTCCAACGGCTTGGAGAGGACAATACACTAGCGGGCACAAGGGCACACATCCCACGATTGTGTTGGAGGCCGTTGCCGACCAACGATTGTGGATTTGGCATGCCTACTTTGGTGTCGCGGGGTCCAACAACGACCTCAATGTGTTGAACGAGTTTCCATTGTTCAACGACTTGTGTGCCGGGCGAGCGCCGAACGTAGAGTTCACGGCCAACCACCGTCGGTATAGTATGGGGTACAATCTGGCAGACGGGATCTACCCTCGATGGCCCGCGTTCGTGAAGACTATCACATGTCCGACAACGGATCGGAGGGCATTGTTTGCCCAAAGCCAAGAGGTGGCTCGGAAAGATGTCGAGCGTGCATTCGGAGTCCTCCAAGCACGATGGGCTATTGTGAAGGGAGCGGCCCGTGGTTGGCAGCGGTCACTAGTCGCCGACATCATGTATGCATGTATCATAATGCATAACATGATCATTGAGGAAGAGGAAGATAATGTCACTTTGTGAAGTGACGATCCGCTCGCCAGCACCGGGAGTGACTACGTTGTCACCGACCCGCCCGTGCATGGCCTTCCTCCCGACAGCCGCAATGTCATGGCCAGTTCAGCTACGATACTCCAAGAGGAACAACACACTCGCCTCCAAGCCGATCTAATCGAAGAAATTTGGACTCGCACCAACGTTTTCCAGCATTGACGTTATGTTTTTATGTTTTTTATTTTGTGTTTTAAAATTTCTATCTTGTAATTTTCAATCTTCGATCGAAATTAACTTTTCCGTGTTATAAATTTCCGATGTTTTTTATTTTACGTTTAAAATAGGTTGAAGTTGTGAATAGTGTCATTTATTAGTTGCTGGCCTGCAGGGTTAGAGCAGTTGGGGCCTGGGCCACAACTGTAGAGGAATGATGACGTGGAGGGGACTTGGGGCCTGAAACCGGGTCGGGGTTAATGATGCCCTAAAAATATAGACATTTAGAATGTCACGAGAATTAATGCATAATTGGTAAGTAAGAGAGATGAAACAAATAGTATTTAAAATAATGTTAGTGAATAGTGTGACCAACATTATTATTAGTGTTTAATGGTGGGTTATAATGATATAAGTTGTAAATAAATTGATTGTATATGGATAATGAGTTACGAACAACTTTTCATAAGACCATCCACAATAGGAATAGCCCAGCAATAGCCCAGCCATAGCCTAGCCACTGCCACATCATTAGCACTAAAAATCCTCCTGCCACATCATCAAAACAAGCAAATAGCCCAGCCATAGCCTAGCCACATAATATCCACATCACTATTAACAAATATATACAAAATGAAATAATTAACAATCACACAATATACGAAATTTAATTTACGAGACATATACGGGAAAAGTTTAATAATAATATTAAAATTTAAAAAAGTACAATAATTTAAAAAAATACATTAATTTAAAAACAAGTGGTGCGAATGAAAATGACGAGCAAAGCGCGTATATATAGTGTTTCGGGAAAAAAAAAATTAAATTTCTCGCTAGGCGGTGCGCTGGGCGATCCGGGCGCTGCAATAGCGCCGAGCGGACCGCCCAGCGCACCGCCCAGCACCACGCGACCGCCCAGCGCTGCGCGGTTTCTCTCTCCATTCGCCCGCTGGGCGACTGCAATAGACTGCCCAGCGAACCGCCCAGCGCCGGTGCTCGGCTGGGCGGTCGGCTGGGCGGCATTGTGGATGGTCTAACTGAAATGAACTATTTTTATGTAATGGATGGAAAAAGAAAATGTTCACATTTTCATGTGACGTAGGAAAGTAACAAAAACAAGAAAGAGTACAGCGATACAAAAATGAAAATTTGGTAAATCATTCGATGATAACACACGACACACCGGATCGAAATTTTACTAATCCACTATATCTGTAGTTAATGGAGTATTATCTTAGTAGTCCAAATGCTAATTTGGAATAAGTTGTCACATTTATAACGGTCTAATCATCAATTTTTCAACCTGACCATCGTCAACTTATCTCAATCGACTACTGCTGCAATTGTGGTCTGATAATTTATAGTCTCATTTTCATGATATATGAAATAGGATTGGAACTAATACTTGAAGAAAGATGCATTTTATGTATAGGATAGGTAATTAGTTTTAATAGTACTCCAAAATCAATTTCATTTTTGGTTATTTAGTACAAAATACCTATCTTTAAGTTTAAACTAAATCAAAACCAAAAACTTTTTCAAATATTATGAGTAAAAAGGGAAGATATAAAGAATATTCTTTTAAGTTTGAGTTTAATATAAATGGTTGAAGTAAAATCATATTTGATGTGACATTTACACTAAAATGAGTTTGAGTTTTATGTAAACTAGTTTTCCACCCGCGCTATGCGCGGTTCCATACATATAAAATTCCATATAGGGGTGTGTTATATTGCAAACTTTTTATATAAGTATTTTAATTGAGACATTGTGCTTTAATTTCACAGTACACAACCTATCAAAACGTACACAAACTTAAATATTAGCACTAAATTTATTAAAGAGAAAATAAAATTTTATAAAAACAAAATAAATAAATAAGCCTGAACCCTTAAGGAAATATGAAAATTTTGGCTCTACAAATTCAATCGATATATAATAAGACCAGAAAAAACCAATATAATTAAGTCGGATCCAATCCAATTACCAGCTACAATATATAATCAGAAATTCAATGACCATTGCTAATAAAAACACAAAAGGATCAATATCTAGAGTCTAAAAATTAATATTGACTTCGCTAATAAATTCATTCGCTTTAAATGAATAACAATTTCCAAGTTTCGTGATTGAATTATTCGGGCCTCGCGGGCACGGGTTGGGCCCTGCACAACCCATTTGGCCAATTTAGCTTCACTATCAAATCATCCATTTTATTAAATACTATCGTTGTCTATAAAAAATAGTCCCACATTTCCATTTCCGACCATCCATAAAAAATAGTCTTATAGTATTTAAAATGAAAAATGACTTGTAATTTATTACTCACTTTTTATCTTGTTCTCTTTTACTTTATTCATATTTGATCTTACATCTTTCATATTTTACTCACTTTATTTACTTATATTATATTTTACTTACTTTATTTCTTTATAGTATCATTTAGTAGCTTAGGTTATTTTATAAATTAGTTCAATATTGTTAATTTAGTAGTATATGGTTACCAAACTTGAATTCTGATTGAAACGAGGCAATAGAGAAAATCAGCATTTGAAAAAGAATTGTTAATATGGTTACCAAACACGAAGTCGAAGCAGCGACCTCATTTTTGTCATATTTATACAGAAAGTCAGCTTACTAAATCTCCTTTCACTATGAAAGACCATCAAATATGACAAGCGACTTGATCGATAATTCACTCTCCAAACATGTCCAATTCTCAATCGTTAAAAACGTCCAATCTTGTCCTACATCATCACGTCTCATCTATATATTCTCAAAAATGATCTTTTTAAAGCGGCGCTGCGCTTTAAACAGACTCATAATTTAATATCGATGAAGTCTATTGTACATAACAATCCCATTACCGGTGGTGGTGACGATCTCCAGAATTTACATTTTAAGCATCTAAATCTAATAATCTTCACTAAATACTTAAACCAATATCAATTCAGAGGCTTTGAATAAATTATAGAGACAACCTTCACAAATTTCTCCTTTGAGGCACGGTTCGACTAGTTTGCGATGGCACGGTCTCGTTCGGGTCCTGCCCCGAAACCCTCCACATCTTGACCGACTTGTCGAGGCTTCCGCTGTACACCACGTAGTGGGTTAGCGGGGAGTCCTTGGTCTCGACGGCCAAGCACTTCACCGGCCCGCTGTGGCCGCTCAATATGGAGAGGCAAAGATGATTCCGGTCCTCCCTCCTCCAGACGCAAATGTTTGTGTCCGCAGATCCGCTGAACACGAGATTCCCGGACGTCGCGAGGCACAGCACCGCCAGCTTGTGACCGAGGAAGTATCCTCCGTGCGAGAGGCACTTGTCTCGCTCCCAGAAGTTCACCTGCCCGTCTGATGACCCGCTGTAGAGCACGGTGGAGGATGCGTTAACGGCCAGCGACGTCACGGCGCACTCCTGCTTCAGCAGCGTCTGCGAGAAGTAGTGCTTCGTCCCCTTCCCCTGCATCTCCCGCCGCCACACCTATTGCCAAATGAAACAAAATAAATGCAATATCACATAGAATCGAAACACATAAGTTCAGTGACCAGTGACAGAACCCAGGATTTTGATATAGGGTATCCAAATTAATGTTAATAATTCTTGTATTCCCTTTCTAAGGACACATTTTTCTTTTTGGGCTCACTCTAAATTCCACATTTATAAATATAGAAATATCACTATCTCTTGCTCCCTTCGTCCCACTCAAAATGACCATATTCTTGAGTGACACGAGATTTTAGGAAGTATTGTTAGGTGAAATAGAGTAGAGAGGAAAAAAGTAGTTGAATGTTTTAATGAGAAGAGAGGAAAGCAGAGGTTATTTCTAAAATTGAAAAGTGGTCATCTCAATTCGGACAAACATAAAAAAAAGGTGGTCATCTTGAATGGGACGAAAGTACATGCCGAATTAGAAATGTTCCACTTAGAGTTAGACTAAGGGAGTCTAATTTTAGTGTAAAAGATGGTAGAAACAATCCAAACATGGACCCTACAGAACTATGCTAGAGAAATGGATAATGAGAGAGAAATAATTTGAGAACGAGCAGTATAAGTTATAGATACATAAAATAATAGTGTCAGCGTTTGAAATAATTGAAAAATATGTTCTTTTAATAAAATACAAGAATAGTTATAATAATTAAAGAATATTTTTTAAAATAAAGAGCATCAACTTTAGCTACACCAAAAACACACACAAATAAACTAAATACATATCACCCATGAAACAATAAAAATTTCTAATATAAGAAAACACACAAATGGATAAATGGAGAGTATTAGCTAAAAAATCTTACTTATAAAGTTATAAAACACACAAATGGACTAAAATATAAATAAGAAAATCCACAAAATCAAAATATTGGTAGGGTTAAGAATCGCACTCGCATCTACTAGTTGAGAGACACATTTTTCAACCATCTCCACCAAACAATGCTTAATTATTTACATATGCATAGGGATGTCAATCGGGCCAGCCCACCGAATTTCGGGCCAATCCTATTTGGGCGGTCAATCGGGTGCGGGCTAATCGGGTTGTGATTTTTTCGGGTTATAAAAGTTCAACCCTAACCCTAAAAGCTCGGGTTTCGGGCTAGTCCAGCGGGTTAATCGGGTTGCTACCGATAAAATTAACATGCGATCAATCCAATAAATAATGGTAAAAATTAGTTATATTTATAAAATGTAAAATATTTAATTATGATAAATTTCAGATATATGCTTAAACTCAAACATAAACATGATATAATACTAATATTTGAGATTTATGCAAAATAAAACATAAACATCAAGAAAATTTAAAGCATGTTTTATAAATTTAAATATGTTTTTTTAGTGAATTTGAAGTTTCTAATTTATTATTATTATGTTATTAAAAATTGAATATATAATTTATATATTTAATATATAAAATTGAAAGTTATTTTTTAGTTATCTATATTATAAAATAACCAATGAAGTCGAATTAGAGTCAAATAAATAGAACGATAGAAATTTTATCGGGTTTTCGGGTTTAGCCCTAACGGGTTGCTGGTTAATCGGGCTAGAAATTTTCAGCTCAAACCTATAAATTTGGCGGGCTCTTCAGGTTGACCCACATGTTACGGGCTACATTGACATATATAATTAAAACTCAATAGTGGGGTTCCAAGGGACTCCCACACCCTCAAGCAGGTCTGCCTCTGCATAAGTCATTTTTAGATATCACAGATAGAGTACTAGTTAGTTTTAGTTCATTTTAAAAAGGATAATTTAAAACTATCTAAAAATAATTTCTATAGTTTTAAAATTTGAAATTTCTAAAATAACTAAAAACTAACACATTTGTGTTATTTAAAAATCCAGGTCTACGTTATGCAATATTATATGGTTCAATTTGGATCATAATTGGTCGCTGTAAAAGATAGAAGTGAAACCAGTATATACAAGTCTCACCTTCACGCTCCCGTCCGCAGACCCGCTGAACACCAGACCGTCGAATCCCGCCACCACCGAGTTAACAGCATCATCATGCGCGCTGATCGACTCCAAACATTTCGAATCGGCCACGCGCCACACCTTGATCGTCTTATCCCACGACGCCGAGTAGAGGATCGACTTGTCCTCGCTCAAGCTGAGCGACGAGATGGCGTCGATGTGCTTGATCCAGATCGTGTTGTGGCTCTTCTTCACCTCCACGTAGTTGCTCGGCTTCAGCGACTTCTTCACCTTCGCCTTAAGCGTCGGCAGCGTCCCGATCCGCTTGTAGAGGCTCGGGTCCTTCCCGGACTTCTTCCAGACGCGGATCTTCCCGTCCTGGTGGCCGGAGAAGATCCGCTGGTCCGCGATTATGATCGCCTTCACGAGGCCGGAATTCGATCTAAAACTAGAGAACTCCTCCTGATTCTTCCACACGCGGATGCTCTTGCTGTCCGAGCCCGTGAAGAGGAGGTCCCCGGCCGCGGCCAGGGAATATATGTGGCCCTCTTCGCGGACGAGCGAGCCCATGAGGCCGTTGTAGGAGCACGGGTAATCCACGTGGGACGAGGACCACGGGGAGGAGCAGATGGAGGAGGATGATTGGATGTCCCACGCGGAGGAGTTTCGCGCGGGGGAAGGGTCCGAAGGGCTGGAGCCGGACGAGCTCGGGCTGAACGAGTACTCGTCTTGCTCGTCTTGAATCTCCCGGGAGAATAATGGCTGTTTGCTTGAGACGCTTGAATCGTCCTTGCTCGGATAGCTGTTGTGAATGGCTTTTGATTTTTTCATGTTTGGTTGATTTGAGGGAAATGTTTTGAGAGAGAAAAGAAATGGAGAATAATGAAAGATTGTTTGTGGGAGACTTGTTGATTTTGATGCAACTGAACGAATTGCCAAACGTAATTCAACTGTGGCAACGAACTTTATGTATAAACAACAATTGCGATTTTGCAGGGATGGTCTGCTAATTATATCTACGATGATGTAATCGAGTCATTTTCATCCCCTACTTTTTGGAGCATGTTATTCTCAGGCCTCAGCTTCTGTAATTCATAAGAGGATATTTGAGCTAACATCAAAATTGTACTTTCATAATACGTAGTATAAAAAAAATAACATTACCTGAAAAGTATGAACATTTTGTTCGCCTCGGATTTTAACACGTAATTAGAAAAGTAAGAGAGAGATAGAAAGAAAAAGTTTTTAAAGTATTGTTAATGGAGAATAAGTCTCACCTCATTAGAGAGAAATGAGTTTACAAAATTAAAAAGTTCATATTTTTCATGAACGAATTGAAAAGAAAATAGTTCATACTTTTCAGAGACGGAATGAGTAAATTAAGATAAAAAAAGGTTGTAGTAGTAACCTTTTTTGGCTTCATATAGTATACTAAATTCATGAGATTAAGAAGTTGGTTATGAATTTAGGACTGCTTTTAGGGCAATTCACTACTAAATTTATTCTTGATCCCAAGCAATTCATGGAAAGGGCAGTAACAACTACAAGCAATTCATGGAAAGGGCAGTAACAACTAGAGTTGTCAAATGGGTCGGGCTGGTCCAGCCCATCAATGAAATGAAGCGGGTCTGAATTGGGCTCATTAGTTGAGATGGGCTCCAATGGGGTCATGTTGTAAACCCAAGCTCGGTCCAGGCCCAAGATCATCTAAAGCCCAACCTAGGCATATGACCAATCCAGCCCAAGCCTGGCCCAGGCCTAGGCCAATCACTAATAATAGTATATTTCTATATTGATGCATGTCATCTTGTGCATTAGAGATGTTGATTTTTTCTATATCGTTTCAATTTGTTGGATGTTTCCAAATGGACTCAATCAGTAATAGTCTAATATCTACACAAGTTTCCAACCAAAGCATGAATGCAACATTCAATCTTGACTACATCCAATTTTTTTCTTATATTTTTTTATCCAAGATGTAAAAAAGATGGTTCTGAAATTTATCTTTAAGAATATTACGTATTTAAACTTTAAATATTTGATAAATAATTATACTCCATCCGTCCCATAAAAATATGTGCACTTTACATTTTTTACTGTTTCACAAAAATATGTGCATTCCATTTTTGGAAAGCTATATCAATTTAATAATGTAGGTCTCACTATCCACTAACACTACTTTAACTACCATTCTCCTTCTCTTTCTTACTTTACCTTACTATTCACCACTTCTCTCTTACTTTAACAATTTTATCTTAATTCTCGTGTCATATTCATTACAAATATGAACCAAGAACAAACAAACATATATATATATATATATACAAAACTTCTCACACTTAGATTGTGGAACGGGCTAAGTGGGAGAAGACAAACAAACAAAGACAATGAACAAGTATCACAATTAAACTTCTCACACTTAGACCAAGCAATGGGCTAAGTGTGAGCAGGTCACACAAGGCACAAAAATAAGCATATATACAGATAGGCAGAAGCATGCTCAAGAAAAACTTAAAACTAAAACCGAAAGTAAAATTTACTTGGTTCTGCTAGTTTAGTTTTTCTTCTGGTCCCGGGGGAGTCAACCTGCCTTGCTGATTTGGCCCTCTTGGCCGATAATGAGGCTGGTTCAGCTGCAGGTGGTTGGCTAATGGTGGTGGATTCCTTCCTCTTTCTCATTGTTCTGCCAGGGGTGGTATCCGGACTGGCTCCTTGTGGCTGGCTCCATTCTGAAGTCGAGGCTGAGGATAATAGTTGCTGGGTGATTTGGTTGTTCGTCTCAGCCAAATCACTCATTCTCTCAATAAGAGAGAGAGGTTTGGTCATATTTTTGTTCTGGAGTTCCAGAAACGCCCTCTACTTTTCATTTGCATCACCAAATTTGCTCATCATGAACTCTATGATCCTTTGCCTTTTTCCATCAGCGAGTTCTAGCCCCTCCTCGGTTGAGCGTGGTCTCACCTCAGGTGTCGCTGGCTTTGCTTCGACAGGAGATGGTCTCTCTGAAGGAGTCTTCACTTCTACAGCCTCCTCGGGCTCATTATCCTCTTCGCCCTCCTCCTTACTTTCTCCCTTCGATTCCTCAGCTTTACAGAACACCAGGGCCTCCCCCTTCTTTTCAATAATACCAAGGGTGATGAAATATGCTATGTCGAACCATTCTGGATCTTCACACATGACGATAGAGGATCTGGGGATTTTTAGCCTTGGCATCACATTTCCAATCAAATATGCCCCAAGTAAATGACAGGCATATAAGTGACGGATTAGGTGGTGGGCTATTTTGTGGCATGAGTGAGCCAACTAGTAGCCTAGATTCACCTTAACCTTCTTGAGAATGCACCACATGAAATACAGCTCTGTTGTAGTGACAGTAGTGTTCGAGTGACCAAGGAGGTTGTGGGCTAAGAAAAGATGTGTCATTCTTAAAACAGGATCATCAATTTCTTCCCATGTTGACTCACTGGTTTTGAAGGGATTTGCACCCTCAGCCTTTATCAGATTCCACTCCTCCTCTACGTTGAACTTTGCAGTATATTTGGGTTGGTCAATCTCCCGCAGAGACCAGTCTCCTCTCCTGTCAATATCAGGATTCAGCAGCCCTAATCTCAACGACCACTCCATGAGATTCATAGCCATCTCTTTATTGAAAATTCTAAAATAAATGGACTCCTTGTCTAAAGCAGTAGTATACTAAAAATAGAAGGATGTAATGAACTCCTTTGCGGTATTTACCGGAACCTCACAGGGTGCGTGTTCCAGTAACCAGCCAAAGCCAATGCCAATGCCTCTGATATAACTAAGGAATTGCTCCTTGACTCCTATCATGCTTAGGGACTGAACATGAATCTTCCTTCCGGATTGTGCCGGCCTTGACTTGGTCACTCTCCCCACACAGTTTTTTTTCAATTTAGGGTCCCTGAAGCAGACCATAGCCTCTAGCAGCTTTTGGTCTAGATCGATTTCCTCCCTTTTGTATGCCCCGATGTACTGTTCCTCCTCTTCATGGTGGGTTGTTTGGGTAGGACTAGAGGCAGATTCTCGAATCACTATCCCAGTGACGCGGGTTGCGACTTTCTACTTTTGCTTGGGGTAGCAACTTGCTTCCCCTTCCTTCTTCTCTCTATAGCCTCTCTTTTTGCGGCCACCAAGAATGCTGCTTCCTCTCGTTGGTTCACTGGTTTTTCCTTTTCTACCCCCCTTTGTGTACGGAAACTCCTCCTAATCACTCTCCCACTTAGGTCCTTCTTGTCATCGTCTGACCCTCCTTCTTCTACATTCACCACTTCTAGTACCTTTCCTATCGATTCTTCCCCTACTGACTTCAGGATCCTTTCCTCCTTCTCTCCCCCGGTTCCACTTTTTCCTCGGCTGTTTCCTTCTTCACCGGACTCCTCTCCCTCTTCGATCTCTGCCTTTTGTTCAAGAATATCAGCAGATCTGACAGTTTCTAACACAAGGGTGTGAGTTTGAGAGGTAGTCGGTATGCTGCGAAGTTGTGCCTCTAGCTCTATCGGGGCTAGGTCTCCAGTTGGGAATTCGAGGGGGATAGGAGTTGGTTGTTCTTCTTCCTCCTTAAATTTCTCGGCCAATTTGGAGAAGACCTCACTCATTTTGCTGCTCAGATTAAACTTCCCCATTACGTCCTCAAGAATCTTCAAGTACGTGCTACTCACGGACGTCTCCGTTGGCTGCGATGTACCAGAGGTTGGTGATACCATTGACAGGGGGGTTAGTGGTGTCATGATTTCTGTGACTAGAGTCGATGGAATCAATCGTGCTTGCCTTGCTGTGGATGACTTTTCCATGGATGTGGATGGTGGTGGTGAGTGACTCCGCCGGAAGCTGAGAGAAAGAAATTCGGAATTTTGTCAAACTTTTGAGTGCTTTTCTTTCATTCTATCTTCTAACTCCCACGTGGCTTCCTCGGGACCATGGTGTTTCCATAACACCTTCACGGATGCTATCGTCTTGTTTTGCAACTCTTGCACCTTCCGATCTAGGATTGCCTCGGGCCTTTCCTCGTAGCTCATGTCGGGGGTTAGGATCACTTCCTCATGATGAATCACATGCTTGGGGTCGAACACGTACTTGCGCAACTGCGACACATGGAACACATTGTGTACGTTCTCAAAACTGGGAGGTAACGCCAAACGATACGCTACAGGACCTACTTCATTGATAATCTCGTACGGTCCTACAAAACGCGGTTTCAGCTTGCCCTTCACTCCAAACCTCACAACTCCTCTAGCCAGGGATACTTTCAAGAACACTTTGTCACCAACATCGAATTTGATCTCCGTTCGGCGCACATCAGCATACCACTTCTGCCTACCTTGAGCTTCCTTGATCCTTGCGCGGATTTGATGCACAATTTCAGTCATTTCCTTTATAGCGTCGGGTCCTAACATCTTCCTCTCGCCAATTTCATCCCAATAAAGTGGGGATTGACACTTCCTGCCATACAGGGCTTCATACGAAGCCATATCGATCGTCGCTTGGTAGCTATTGTTGTAGGCGAACTCAACCAACGGTAGAACAGTTTCCCAACTTTCCCCTCGATCTAAGACAACGGCTCGTAGCATATCCTCAAGCATTTGAATCGTCCTCTCTGACTGCCCGTCCGATTGTGGGTGATAAGCAGTGCTGAAGTTCAATTACGTGCCCAAATCTCGTTGCAAACTCATCTTAAACTTTGATGTGAACTTCGTATCGCGGTCGGACACAATGGTCTTTGGCACCCCATGCAAACGCACAATCTCATTCATCTAGAGCTTTGCTAACTTGTCCGCGCCATAAGTAATTCGAATTGGTAAAAAGTGCGCGCTTTTAGTTAGTCGATCGATGATCACCCAAATCGTAGCGTTTCCCTTTTGTGACGTTGGCAAACCCATCACGAAGTCCATGGCTAGATGCTCCCACTTCCATTCGGGAATTTCAAGCGGTTGCAATTTTCCATATGGCCGTTGGTGTAAGGCCTTCACTTGTTGACATGCTAGACATCGCTCCACATACGACGCTACGTCTCCTTTCATTCCATTCCACCAAAAACGTTGCTTCAAATCTCGATACATCTTCGTACTTCCGGGGTGAGCAGTGTAAGGCGTGTCGTGCGCTTCACTCAAAATCTCATCTTTTAGCGCCTCATCGCTCGACACACACAATCGTCCATCGTACGTCAAAGCATTATCCGCCTCCTCACGGTAATGATCGAGCTTCTCGGCTCTCACCTTTACACGTAATTCTTCCAACTTCTCATCACGTCGTTGGGCTTCTATGAGCTTGGTTCTCAAATCTGGCTCAATCACTAGCGTCGCTATACTTCCTCCTACTGTCTCGGGCGCTTTTACTATTTCCAATCTCATTCTGTAGAATTCGCGAATCAACGCTTCCTCTTGCGTTAGGAAATAAGCTAATTGAGGTTGGTTCTTCCGACTCAAAGCATCGGGGACTACGTTCGCCTTGCCCGGATGATAGTGAATACCACATTCATAATCTTTCACGATCTCAAACCAATGTCGCTGTCGCATGTTTAGCTCCTTCTGCTCGAAGAAGTATTTGAGACTCTTGTGATCCGTATATATCTCACATCTCACTCCATAGATATGGTGTCTCCAAATTTTCAATGCATGCACCACTGCTGCTAACTCCAAATCATGAGTCGGAAAATTCAATTCATTCGGTCTCAACTGTCGGGAAGCTTATGCTATCACTTTCCCATCTTGCATCAACACGCATCCAAGTCCTACTTTTGATGCATCAGTATAGACGGCGAAGTCTTTGTCGGTTGCCGGCAAGCTAGAACCGGTGATGTCGTCAACTTCTCCTTCAACAGTTGGAAACTCGCCTCGCACTCCGGCGTCCAAACCACTTTGATTCCCTTCTTTAGCAGTTGTGTCATGGGTTTCGCGATTTTAGAGAATCCTTCAATGAAACGTTGATAGTATCCCGCCAATCCCAAGAAACTGCGGATTTCACTCGGCGTTTTCAGCGATTTCCAATTCTGCACGGCCTCGACCTTTGCTGGTTCTACTTGAATCCCATTTGCCATTACAACATGACAAAGGAAGTTCACTCGAGTCAACCAGAACTCACACTTACTAAACTTGGCATATAGCTTCTCCTTTCGCAACGTTTCCAACACTGTTTGTAGATGCCATCCATGTTCCTCCTCGTTCTTCGAGTACACTAAAACATCGTCGATGAAGACTAACACAAACTTGTCAAGATACTCGCGGAAAACTTGGTTCATCAAGTCCATGAAGACGGCCGGGGCGTTGGTCAGCCCAAATGGCATCACGACAAATTCATAATGGCCATAACGAGTGCGAAAAGCAGTCTTAGGTGCATCCTCTCGTCGGACCTTTAGTTGATGATATCCCGACCTCAAGTCCATTTTCGAAAATACGCCCGCTCCTCGAAGTTGGTCAAACAAATCATCAATCCTCGGCAGTGGGTACTTATTCTTCAAGGTCATCTTGTTGAGCTCATGATAGTCGATGCACATCCTCATCGTTCCATCCATTTTCTTTACGAATAACACAGACGCTCCCCACGGTGACACACTAGGCCGAATAAAACCGAAGTCTAACAGTTCTTGCAACTGAATCTTCAACTCTGCCAACTCTTTAGGGGCCATTCGGTATGTCACCTTCGATACTAGCGCAGACCCTGGTTCCAAATCAATAGTGAACTCTAATTGTCTGTTGGGTGGCAGTCCAGGCAAAGCTTTGGGAAACACATTCGGAAAATCTCGTACTATTTCCACGTCTTCCACTCTCAAATCCTTCTTTTCCTTCCCGTTCAAGTACACAAGATACGCCGGACACCCTTTCCTTATCATCGTGGTTGCTTGCAATGCGGAGATTATGGAGGTTCGTCGGTTCATGGAGATCCCATATAAGATAGTCGGCTCTTTGCCCGGGGCTTGAAAAGATATCTGTCTCTCTTTACAGTGAATCGTTGCATGGTTCTCGGTAAGCCAATCCATTCCCAAAATTATGTCTACGTTCTCCAAAGGCATAACGTGCAAAAGTTGGGCCACTACTCCTAATTCTCCTAACACAAACTCTATGTTCGAGCAAGTTTGCACAATATCAATCAAACCTCCAACAGGTGAAGACACCCTCAAACCCAAATCAACATGTCTACAAACACGTTCGCATAAAGTGCATTCGAAAAGCTCAACCCCACTCTTTCCTCCAAGTCTAGCATTAAGAACTCGAAAATTGATCAAGCAGTCTTACTTGGATATGAACTGATTTCAAAATTGTAGCAACACTGCTGAAAGTGTCTTAAGCAGAAAGGCTGCAGAATTAATCAAGAAAACAACATCTCTAGTTCGACTCTTTCGGATCTCACTAACTTGCAACAATTGGTTATGATCATCTCCACGGAGCTTGAAAGAACATAAGATAGATCATGAATATAGGGTCGTATCGAATTAAATCTCAAGTCTCATAGTAGGCTACCAAGGTCAAAGGAAGTTTTGAAAGAAAATCTAGTGGATTGAGTTTGTTAAGGCAAGGTACAAAATGTAGGCCTTAACTTTGTTTTGTAGAAAGAAAAGTTCTGATATGGAAATGATACGTATAGTGGAACATAACCAAATGAATTTCACGCTGTAAGAAAGAACTTTGACGCAGACATGGTTACAAAATGAAAGGCTGAAAAAAATAGTTCGAAGAAGAATATCTCATAGAAAGCATGTCTGTGAAATGTGAACATATTGAAGGACATAATTGCAAGCTGCCTTAGGGATGGAGTTTAATAGCAAAGGCTCACAAGGTCAAAATATTGTTCGTAAATAATAGGTCAAGGAAGACTACAATCAATCCAGGTGTCCAAAGTTATGAAGGCAACTCCACTTTCCAAGAACTGAAAGTGAGTTATGACTCAATGGATGAAAAGGAATAATATGCGTTATTTGCAAAGAGTGAGTGAAACAAGACGTTAAATAGACAAGGGATCACGATTATTTGAAATGTCCTGAAAGACAACTTTTTAGAATCCAAGTAAGAACTGTTGATTAAAAAGTTCGTTCTAGCTATTAAAATCGCACCTCCTCATTCATCTCTCGCGAGCCAAAACTGGTAACATCGCTCTAGGAACTGTGGATTCCACGCTGAGATTCTTCGTATCGTTGGCACTAATAGTTATAGTCGGAATCCATATCTTCATAATATTCTTTGCACCTCATAAAAACCATTCTCTTAAAACATCATAATTATACTCGCGCTCCCAACGTGCTATAACAGTCGTCCTCGTCGCATCACCACTTTTGACGCAAGAATGAGTTTACATATTGGATCACAAGTATGAGCTCTCCCCGTTGTAGGATTAAATCATTTAGCATCTCCTCTTGATGTTCTTTTTGTACGTAATGTCTCTTCGTATTCTCTTTATTCTTATCGTTCAGGAAAACGATGGTAAATTTGTAATTATCTAATGGAGTTCGAATTCGCACTACATATTTCCATTTATCTTATCCCTCAGAAAAGTGATATTGTAGTTGTAACAACTAAGTTCGATATCGTTCGGTCAAACAGACATCTTGGGCATTCTATGTTTGCAACAAAGTTCATAGCATCATACTTTCTTCTATCAACACTTTCATAAAGTACCTCACACTTTTACGTTCATAGTTCATCACTTAAAACATGATTCACACTATCACAATATTGTTTTCACACATAATACACGCGTTTTAAATCATCATGCCAATCATGCTCACATTCAACATATGTATGTCATCATATCATTTATACTCAAATTTCAACATGATAATAACATCACATCATCATGTAATCACACGCTCATGCATACTTTGCCCAAAACATCCTCATCAAATCATAAATTTTATACATCATTCTCACATTTCATCAACAACTTAAAACATACCTCACTTCCTTGGTTGAGCGTGATGCTTTGGATGTTGAGCCTTCGTGACACTTCTAGTCAATAGGGTTCACTAATCTAGACTTAACGTAAAAGAAGACTCTCGGACCAGAGCGAAAGAACAAAGCTCTGATACCACTCTGTCACGACCGCCCATACTAGGGGTACTACAAACGCGGCGATCGTGACCAAGGGACGACAAAAACGACAACTTATAAGGATAACAGTTTACGAAAACTCAATTAGCTTAAAGGTAGAAAAATATTTTAGTTTAAAAAGTTTAAGGTTATAATTTACTATTAATTAGAAACAACTTATGATAAATATTTTTTTTAAAAAGAAGCAGCGGAGAAAATAAATATTAAAAACCCAATTAACTTCTAAAGAAACATTTAGTTTAAATCACGTAAACACCTTTTTAAAGTAACATTGTAAATACTCGGTTAAAAACCTAACACAACCAAACATGCTCAAACACAGTACGAAAAAGATTAAAGTCTTGAGACATAGTTCAAAATATAGCAGCGGAAATAAGGTTTAAAGAGAGTCGAGGATAACGTCTATGTATGAAGACACAATGCATCCTAAGTTCTTAGGCCAACTCAACATCCTCCGCAACATCCCGCTCAACATGTACATAAAGAAAAAGAATATGCAGGGTTGAGTACTTGTTGTACTCAATGGGCTCATGCCGAAAATATTTTAATATAGTTATGTCATCCATACCAGTGATCTCGAGTTTTATATGTAGTAAGAAATATCACAAGAACACAAAAGTATTTCAAAGTCTGGCCAGACAATTTATCTCCCCACTTTTCTCATCAATCCATTAATAACAATCATCATATCACAGTGCGACGAAAGTGTGGCCACACTATTCGCCCACGAGATCGGCCGACTATCAAGGACGGCTCACGATCCCACCAGTGTACACAGCCTGATAGGGTTTGCCGCCCTACTCAGACCCGAATTCATTTCACAACACAACCATATAGCCTAACGGAGCAAGCTCAGACGAACTAGGCATCAGGCAACAATCTCACAAACAAAATAACATGGCATGACATAACAAGTTAAACCACCCTTGTAACACCACATCGTATTTTTGGAAAATAAAGAGATTTGAAAAAGAAAGCCCACCTCGTTTGTTTAAACAATTCAATATACTAAGGCAACCCTCGTTCCTTGTGCTCACGTACTCACAATAACCCTTGCCATAGGATACATTCCTAAATCATACATGCATCATATAATTCACTCAAACTTGGCAACAAGTGATATTTCCACATAACAACAAATCTGGCAGAACTGCGCGGTTGCTTTGTAAAAATCACCAAAAGTCCATACAACCTCATATGAGACTAAGATTTGGTCACAACACAGAAGACACATTCAAGTTCATCCAGTTAAAATTCCACATCAAAATCACGTCATTTGGTCAGTCAAAACAATAATGTAACTCTCTGGTCGGAACACAAAAATTCTGGCAGCACTGTGCAGTTCCATTGAAAAATTTACCAAAATTTCATCCGATGTCCAATAAGGCTGAAATTTTCACAAAACTTAGAAGACACTTCAAATTTCATCTAGTTCAAAATTCACATTAAAAGGAGTCCATTTGGTAGGGCACATAGAAAATGAAACTTTCTGGGCGTGAATACAAGTTTCTGGCAGAATTGCGCAGTCAACTTCAAATATTTATTAAAAATTCATCTTTCATCAACAAGGGCTGAAATTCACACACAACACAGAAAACACCTTAATTTTTACTCAGTTAAAATATCGGGTCAATATTCAATCATTTGATTGGTCAAATACACGTCGGAATCCACTATCCGAACATCACAGATTTCAGGCTTAAGAATTTCGAAAATAGGGTTTCTTCATCAATCATCCAAACACAATTTTTTCATGCTTATAACACACAATCATGCTTAAAAGTTTGTCACAATCATGCTCTCACATAAACTCACATTATTCACCAAGGATTCAAATCAAACTCCACATAACCTCATTCAAAAATGCATATTCATCTAAGTTCTCAAGCAAAGCCAAAAATAAACGTTTGGGATGGAGACACAATAGAAGGAAAACATTCACATCCCCAATTAATTAGACATAGGTATTATATTGGGTATTTATTTGAATAAAAGAAATTCCACCGAATAGGAAACAAATATTTTATCCTCTACAAATAGGGGGGCTGAAAATTGGCTTAATTAGCCACGAGGAAATAATTCAACTCTTAACTTAATTTGGGGTGAGTGAATAAAATGTGGCAAGATTTAATTGGATTTAAAATAACTAAGGAAATCCACAAGGTACCAATTAAATCAAAGGAACTAATTCATCCTCCTAATTAAAATAGAGAATATTCGAAACTCACAAAAACAATAGGTTAGAGTTCGAATTTCATGTAGCACAATTTAGGGATAATTTGATTTGGATTTAATTTGGATGAATATCCCAAAACAATTAATCAAATCCATGAAAGAATAAAATTTCCAATAATTGGAGGGGCCGACAATAGCCATTTTACTTGGCTAGAACTAAATGCATGATTTTATTTAAATTGATCCCCCACATAAAAAAAATATAAAGCACTTCATTCCAAAACATCCATGACAATTTATTCCACATAATCAAACTCAATCCCGTAGCAACAATTTAATTCCATAAATGAAATTTCCAATCGACATATTAAAATAAAAGTCGCAAAAATTTGGGATGTTACAAATGTTTTGTGACATTTTGTTCTCAAGAAGTACGGCGGTAGACTCTTTTTCCGCTTGGGATTCTTCTTCTGCTGGTTCCACTTCAACAGCTTCTATCTCCTCTTGCTCCTCCAGTGACTCCTCTGACTTTTGCTCAGCATCTGCTGCCCTTTTTCCTATGCCTTACTCATACTTCCTCTCTTCTCCTTATTCTCATTCCCCTCAGACCTTGCTCTGTCCTCTTGTATCTCTTTCATCATCTCAGTCAATAGAACGACTTGCTTGATCATATCATCCACGCTGGATTTCTGCTCATCATAAGCGTGATGTATTTCCTCTGTCAGTTCATCATTTGATTTTAAGCATGACCTCATGTTTTGTTGGGATACGATCAATCCCTCAATCTCTCCCTCTGTAGATTTTGCATATTGATTTCCATTCAAAGGTAGTTCAAAACTCGGTTGAGGTTGAGGTTGAGGTTTATGTTGATCAGGACAAGTTTGGTCTTGGTAATAATGATGCTCTTGAGCTTGCCGATCCTCATTTGACCATGTTGGAAGATGAGCATCTGTATCGGACGGGTAGGTCTGATAAGGATGACTTGGGAATGAAGGGTAATGACTGGAATGGTCAGGTTGGTGTGTCGGAGGGCTGTACTCATGGCTTGTAAATTCATGGTGAGGTTGGTAGGGTGGATATCTCATTTGCTAAGTAGGAATTTGGGTGGCAACTGGGTATGGTTCTGACTGGTATGAGAAATGTGAGTGCTCTTCAGGCCAGCTCCATTCTCCGCAAGGTTGGTATCTATGTTGGCACGCATCTGCTTGCACCCCGGGATTCCCGCTCCTGTTTGAACTCCAAATCTCTTCCGTATACTAGCGATAACTCACTTGGTCAGTTTGGAAATGGGGTTGGATGGAAGGAATTTGTGGATGGCTTGACTCAAGAACTGAACTGAACACTTCCTCAAGTCTGTCAATTTGGCTTTTAGCTGCGTGTTGTCGTCCATCAGGGGAGTGTTCATTTCATTCTTCTGGGGTAGAGTTTCTGCTATATCATCGTACCCCCTTTTAGCACTTTGAAGTTTCTCCAGGACGATCTTTGCTTTACTCAACCGAAGTTGGGAGAAATTTCCCCTGCTCGACGAGTTAACAAGGTCCTTACTCCTTGCATCCATTCCATCGTAGAACCTTGAATAAACTTCCACTTCCAACCTGTTGTGGTTTGGACACGCGTCATCGTATTCTTGGGTAGCCAATATTTGTTTAGGCTCTCATCATATCCTTGGGTAGCCTCCCTTATTTCCTTTCGGAGTGCATTTGACCTTGCTGCTGGAAAGAATTGGTTGAGAAACACCCGCTTAAATTCCGGCCATGACTTGATGGTGTTAGGTGACTGTCCTCTAAACCAAGCATCTGCCTCGTCCTTTGAAGAAAGAGAGATGACCTTTAGCTTGAAATCCTCCTCACATGACCCATTTGGCCTCTTTTGAACCCTGCAGATGTTGTTGAACTCATGTAAGAACTTGACTGGACTTTCGGCACTGGTTCCTAAGAAAACAGGTAATATGGCCAGCAGATATGGCTCAACATATATTGCCTCTTAGCCGGAGGTGTTGAAGATAGCATGTGTTCGTTCGTTAACATCGTGAGCATATAGTGACCCTATCTCCGGATCAGCTTCTTGATCACCAACCATGGTAGCTTCTTCATCACTTGGGATGGTTTTTTGACTCAGACGGACTTATGAAGGCAATGTACTGACTTTCTTTACTGCTGGCATCCGAGTCGGTCAGCTGGCTAGGAAGTGATCTGCGTCATAGGACTGAAATCAAAGGAAGAACAGAGATATTATGCATGGTAAGCAAACATTTCAACACAGATCGGAATCAAACACTAAATTTACTAAATCAAAAGCATCGAGTCTGCAACATCAAATGTAAACTGAAAATAGACAAACGAAAACAAAGATTGTTTCATCGCCTCTTCTCGAAGCGAGATTACAGAACCAGAGCAAAATGAGTAATAAAAACCAACACCCAAAACACCAACAAACTAGACTAGAACGGGAACTAAGTGTGTGTGTGAGAAAGAAATCATCAAAATGAAGTGAAATGAGCTTCCATTTCAGCCCTAGAAGAGAGCTGAATTCCTAAGGTTGTGCACTGTGGACCGCGTCGTCCCCCCCTTTTGCTTCTCGCGCTGGCCTTTTTATATATAGAGATGCGTAGGGCTCTGATTCCTAGGGTACCATCCTCTCGAATTGTCATTCCTGCCCTTGGCTTTTGGTGGGGTCCTTAGCTCAATCTTCTATGTGGAAAACTCATGCATGCTCCGTTTACTTCTGACTTGATCAACTCAACATTGTAGGTTTTCGACTTCATTACTTGATTCGATCGTCCGCCCACCTGATCAGTTCAATCTTCTGAATATGGCGGAATTTCACACACCTGACTCATATTTGCATGTTAGATTTACAGATTTGGGTGCAGTTTCATCACAGAAAATATGCATGAAACGCGCCTCATCATTGTGTTTGCGCTGGATCTAGTTTGCGGATGTTGGATCTTAGATTACAAAGTTATTTCATATTGAATTGTCACAGAATGCTTAGATCTAGCTTATTAATGTTTGATGATACCGATCTGGGTTTGGTTGTATTTAGAGATGGCAGATCTGTGTTGAATTCGAGTTCGATTTTGTAGATCTGGTTAGCTCTTTTGTTTTGCATGATTATGGGTGATCCATTTTATTTACTTAAGTCCAGCTGATCCTTTAGATTAGATCTATGGTTTTAAGTTTAATCTTCATGTTTATGTAATTGCAAAACTGTTCGCCGAATTAACGATTTATACTCTTTTTCTCGTCGATTACTTGAAGAAGATGAAGTCTTTATCAGATTTTTACTTTATCGTACACATTGCAGGGGAATGGTCCCCACTTAATTTTACCTTTGTTTGGCTATTTCAGGAAAGTTTCGGCACGCGCTTCTTAGTTTAATCCAGTAGATCAGTTAGCAACCGCAAGTCTCTCAGTTTAGTTTAGCCCAATGGATCAGTCTAGTTCAGTTTAATTTTCAAAGTTTGCTTAGTCAAGTAGGATAAACTTAACCCACCTTGTATGTGTGGTATCAACAAAAATGTGAAACACATCATCTATGTTGGATTCGACCCTTACTTCCCTTTACTAATTCATAGTATTGTGGGTTAAGGTCTTGAAAGCCACTGGTTTCGGTTCGCGTGCCTACTGATATGAAGATTGGCCTCGTAAATTCGACTTGATCAACTAAAATTTTGCCGCTTGATCCATCCACATGTTTTGCATACTTAAGGAATGCATCCTCTCTGGATCAGTCGAGCGTTTCAGTTGGATCAGTTTGCCCCAACCATTTCACTATTTAGCGCGTGCGGTCGGAGTAGCTAGGATAAAAATAAAGACTTTCATACATATAGCACCAAAATGGTAGCAACAGAGGCCATGGCGGGTAGTGACGTTGGCCATGGAGTGGTGGCGGCCATGGAAAAGCACCACTACCGCCTGCACACAACCACTACCAGCCAAAATCGAAACCCTAACTCATACGCAAAGAGAAACTTCCCGACAACAAAATCCCCATATCGAAACCCTAGATCGTAAATCAAAACCATAACCAAGATGAGTTCCAGATTATCATCTTCACAGCCCAATCCCGACAATCAGCAACCAAAATTGGCTAAAAAGGTCAAAATATTGCAGCGCAATGATGGCTGCCATAAAACTTACACCACAGCCGCTGTACTTTTTAGCTTCGTCCGGTAAAGATCTTGGGGAGGGTGAGGTGGTGAAGGAGAGAGAGAGAGAGAGATGGGGGGTAGAAGAGTGTGAGAAAGGTAAAAGAAGGAAAGCCAAATTGAGGAGACCTGAACAAGTAGGAGTGGTAATGGTGATGCGGAGAGAGAGAGAGAGAGTGGTCTATGAATGTGAAAGGGTAGAATAGTCCATTGATCATGTAACACCCCGAGTTTTCGTGCACGGATTTTGGAGTATAAATAAAATTTGGACTAAGAGACACTTGGAATTAAAGTGCAAGGAATTTAAATTTTTATGAACTACAATTGTTGAAAAGAAGAAATGCCAATTAATAGAATAGAATGCTCTACACCTAATTATACACAAGAAATGAATAGCTATGTCTTAGCTATTCTAAAGGACAAAGTCTACAAGTTTGACTCTAGCTAGAAATGGTAATGGAATCAAGGAAAGCTTAAGCATGAGCCATCTTCTTTTCCATTCTCGATTTTAAGACAACCGCAAGATGCCAAGTTCCACCTTGCAACCTGCCAAGATACACCAAAGGGGTAGTAAAGCTTTTATCTCAAATTCAAAAGAGAAGGAATCTTTATCCCAAATTAGCCACAAAATTCCAAGGAGTTTGACTATAAATATCAGCCCACCACCACCTCCTTCCTCACACCTCTCTATAAAAATTACAAGAAGTGCAGCAAGAGAGGAAGGAGTGGCGGCGAGCTTAAGGGCAGTTCGGCGTTCGAAGGAGTCACCGAGAATGAGGTAATACACTAGCACCCTCTCTGAATTATTTTGGACATCATACTTGGCTCCAGAACATAGAATCATAGCTGTAGAAGTCTAATGGCAGTAGCAAGTATGGATTAAGTATCTAATAGAGAGAGATCTTAACCAAACCAAGCTTGAGCAAACTTAGAAAAGAAAGTGAGTGCATCCCAGTGAACTTTCAAGAGTTCAAAACCAAGCACTAAGCCTCTCCCAACACCAAATAGTCACACCTCACACTAACTGCCTCAAGGACTCAACAAAGTAGCCTAAGCAATGAGAATTAAAGAACTTAGCTTTAAGGCCGAGGGGCTGACTCAGAGACCACCGGTGATGGCGAGGCCACGAGGGCACCTGCGGGGACTCCACGAGGCAGCAGGTTTTCCTGGATGAACATCTCCAGCAGTGGCTGTCCGCCTGTGCAACTGGCAGCAACGAGCAGTGAGGCGGAAGCTGCAGCGGCAGGGGGAAGAGGTCGAGAAGGGGTTGCTCTCACCCGAACCCACAGAGGGGGCAGCGCCGTGGCAGTATCGATCAGTGGCGCTGACATCGGATGACGAGAACAGCGCCGGCGACAATGCTGCCGGGAAAGTAAGACGAAGTGGGTTCGACGTGGAGCATAGTCGGAGAGAGAGAAAGTAGAAAGGGTTGCCAATTACAATTTTGGGGTTAGAGGAGAGATGAGGTGACATGATTTTCAGATTTTGGGAAAAATTGGGAGAATGAAATAGAGGAGAACGATGGAGGCGCTGATCCCTCTAATTGTTGATTGAGGGCAAATGGATTTTGTGGGAGAGCTGGCGGCGCCGACGCAATGTTGTTAAGGGTATTTCCCTTAACAGGCACCGACGACGAGTTTCGCTCGGCGGTGGAGATAAATTTCCAGCGGCCAACCAGCTCGGCGGACGATGGTGGAGTTTCTGTACGCGGGAGTCGCTCCCGTCGGGCAGATAACTTGGCGGCTGATAGAATACTCCGGCGTCCAATTAGGATCGGCAGAGGGAATCTAAAATTAGGATTGGAAAACACACGTTAACTTTGGTGGAGAAAATATTTCATTAATTGATTGAATAAAGTGATTCCATCCTTCCCTATTTATAATACTAAACCCTAACTTACCGTACAAAAAAATAATATATGAAAAGATACTATGAATCAAAAGATAACTAAATAAAAGATATGGAAAAGATTTGGGAAATAAAAGATAACTAAATAATTGAGATTTCCTAAGATATAGAGGATCGTATCAACTCCCCCATGGTTAAAATCCGCCTTGTCCTCAAGGTGGAAACCACGAAGCAACGACGAGAGTTGACAACAAAAGCGTTGGCGAGGCGTCGCCTCCTGGATCAAACACACACCGAGCAGCTGAGCGTGTCCCTTCATCACCTCCATAAAAAATCAACGAAGGCAGACTGATGTGGTCATCCAAATTCAATGCTAAAATGGAAAGCTCTGCCACACATCCCTGAATGATCAAACAGGGCTTGTTATTTCGTGGAGGAATCAACCTTGCATCGGCGTCGAGCGATGGTAATTGAGGATTCATGCTTGTAATATCAGTGACATTCAAATCCCCATTAAATTCCGAAGCAGTATTGAAGACAACATGGTTTGCAGGCATGAGTAGCTCTATGCGAAAGGTCCCCGTGGCAATCAAGCACTTGATTACTTCTTCATGCGGAAGCTCCTTCTTGCTATCACGTAGATCCGATTTTGCTATCTGCAGAGCAAGAAATTCTCCTTTTTGATTGCTGAGACTGACACATATACCAGGATCGAATGCACGCACGGTGATCATTTCGATCATCTTAAGTATGTCACTATCTTCATCGTCTTTACTCTCTACTAAACCCTTCGGTCCCATCCCATTCTCTTTCCATTTATCTTCAACACTGTTCTTTTCTCCCACAACATCATGAGAACAAGGCACAACTATATTTATCAAACCACACTCACCAGCATTTTGCATATTCATTTGCCACTCCTTTGGCCTCAAGCACGGGACAGCAGCTTGCGGAAGACGATTAGAGGCCAACAATGGAGCTGTCTCCAGTCGCGGTTGCAAGGGCGGGAAATGGCCTAGAGTGGAGTAGGGTGGCAGCTCCAAGGGTTGTGTTGGACTCGGCTGCGGCAGGTGATTTGATCACGGCAGCAGCAGTGGCGGCTGGTAGGGTTGGTGGATCTGGTCTACAACAGGGGTGGCCATTAGAGGGGGTTCCCAACAAGAAGGCTGGCCCGCTGGGGTTTGATCGGATTTGGTGCGGTAGCATGGTGGAGTCGTTGATTCATTAGGGACTAAACGCGAAGGCCAAAAAGAAGCCTCATTATTTTTTGATGGAGGATATGTCATCTTTCAGAGTGGTGCAGAAACATTGGACTGATCAAGATCGGGCTCGGGCTGCGGTAACGATCGGAATTCGCTAAACCGGTGATTTGTGGCATCGAACCAAGTTTCTATCTTGTCAAGTGCTTCCAATAAGCGGTCTAACTTTGCGTTAATCGGGTCCTCCGCTTTGGTGGCTGGACGAGAGTGATATCGAGGATGTCACGGGCGATATCGGGCGTAGGAGTTTCGCCGCTTGGCGTATGAATCTGGGACCATATCTGGATTACGATACGGTGGTGGATAACAGTTATCGGTTCATTGTCGGGGAGGATCCCAACAAGTGGGGCAGCGCGTCTGGACAGACCCCATTCGGCGAGGTTGCGGCGGACCGTAGGGTTTACGCCTGTACCTGAGTGGTGGCTGATCATAGGACAAGCGTTGATAACGGTGATAGCCGGCATAGTCGTATGACATGTTGACAGACTGAAGATAGGATGTTTTCTACGAAGGAAGGGGGAAGCTTCTATTTGATGGTTTTCTTCCTTTTTTTGGATGAATTGGACGAAGAGGGTCACTCTTTTCTTTTGGGTGGTGAGGTATGGGTTATGGATAATGGTCTGACTTTAACGCGGCACGCAGGAATCCTTCCCGTCGGGCTTTGCAGAAGTAGGATTGTCCGGCGGCTAGAGCTCGGCGGACAGGCTGGACTCGGCAACCAAAGCAGGTGCTATGCGCGGAATGTTTTCCGTCGGGCAGCAGTGGAGCTTTGATTCGAGATGGTGGGAGGGTCAGCTCTCAATGAAAGCACCAGTTGTTAAGGGTGTTTCCCTTAACAGGCACCGGCGATGAGTTTCGCTCGGCGGTGGAGATAAATTTCCGGCGGCCAACCGGCTCGGCGGACGATGGCGGAGTTTCTGTGCGCGGGAGACGCTCCCGTCGGGCAGATAACTCGGCGGCTGATAGAATACTCCAGCGTCCAATTAGGATCGGCAGAGGGAATCCAATATTAGGATTGGAAAACACACGTTATCTTTGGTGGAGAAAATATTTCATTAATTGATTGAATAATATGATTACATCCTTCCCTATTTATAATACTAAACCCTAACTTACCGTACAAGAAAATAATATATGAAAAGATACTATGAATCAAAAGATAATTAAATAAAAGATATGGAAAAGATTTGGGAAATAAAAGATAACTAAATAATTGAGATTTCCTAAGATATAGAGGATCGTATCACGCAAGGTGAAGGGCGGCAGTGGCGTTGAATCACCGAGACCTTGAAAGAGAGCTAGATGTTGACGGAGAGCTTGAGAGAGAGACGACCGACAGTGTGTCGTCGCACACCGGTGACGGCAGCAACACCGCCGATCGAGAGGTGCAAAGTAGGGAGAGATGCGGAGGAAGAGTAGTCGCCGGCTGGAGAGTGAGCGATTAACAATGGACACCGGCGATGCTTCGGTGACCCAATTTACGGCGGACAGACAATGAAGAAGAAGGAACCGCTGCTTCTTTTCTCAGTTAGGGATTTTGGTTTGGAAATTGAAATTGGGGATGTTAAATTAGAGAGAAGGATGGGAGTATATTGGGCTGGTCTCCTTATTTGATCATTTGGGCCTAGAAATGAATTAAGGAAAATGGCCATCTAATTAAATTGAGAATAGTGGGCTTCCTTGTTTAATTATTTTGTTGTGCCAAGGAAATGAATGGGAATGAAAGGAGTGGGCAAAGAGTTTTGAGTTGCTGCAAGTCGAACTGATCTTTAGGCCGAAATAAATTAAGATGGAGAAGAGCAGTTGAGCCGAACCGAATTAATTTACGAGTGAGCTTGAGCTGTTAATTTGTTCTTGTTCAAGAATTCTAATTAAGTTATTGGGCCATGATTATTTAGGGCATGCATTCTAATTAAAAGTATAAGAATTTTCTTAAGTTTTGTTAGTAAGTTGTGTTGTTTTAAAAAGGTTATTTTCGCGAGTTAAGGGCAGAGTAAGGAGAATTCAAGTTAAGGAGTTTAAACAAACGAGATGGGTTTTCTATCTAAGATATGATTGTTGCCTTTATGTTTAAAGTGCAGTTTTATGAAGGGTGCTATTGTGATATATGATTGTGGGCTTTCTATTTACTATAAAGTTTTTGTGAGAAGTATACTTTGTGGGATTTCCTAACTAAAGTATTTACGTGAGCTTTCTGTTAAAGTTACAGTTTTTACGAGAAGTACTTTGTGGGCTTTCCTATCCTGCATACAATTGTGGGCTTTATGTTTAAAGTGCAATTTTATGAAAAAATGCTATTGTGACATGATATTTCGTGGGCTTTCTGTTTAGATTACAGCTTTTAAGAACATTATTTTGCGATGGGTGATTTTGTACAAGTGAAATTGATGTTATTTATGTTTTATGATGTTATGTGTTGCCTTACGCGTGCTTATGAACTGTTAGAGCATCCACAGTGGGGCGGACGATAGTCCGCCCGATGGATCGGGCGGGCTATCGTCCGCCACTGTAGCCATGCGGACGATGCTCTATGCATCGTTCGTGCCCTATACATCGTCCGTGGACGATGGCATCGGAACACGCATCGTCCACCCCACTGTGGGTCACGCAGACGATGTAACGCGTTTTCCTTTTTTTTGAAATTTTTATCTATTTAAACCCCTATTTCTCTTCCATTTCCCACACCAATAATTCTCTCCCATCTCTCACTTTCCCCACACACCAATATTTCACTCCCAATCTTTCTCACTGAAAAAATGAGACCCAGCGACGACTGGAGTACCTCGGAGGGCATTACTCTGGCCTTGACTCAGACTTTATTTGATTGCGTTCATAAGGCTGCGGCGGAATGCTTGGCCGAAATGGAGCACGAAACAGCGGAGCAGGCCCAGGCGGTGCGGATCCCTTGTCTGATTCGACGTTAGACGTTTGTCCGCCGCGAGCACGACGTAACTCACCGACGTCTGTTCGCAGACTATTTTGACGAGCAACCACGGTGAGGCCTGAGGGTTTTTCACCTCCCTTTTAGAATGCGGCGAGATCTTTTTCTCAGCATTGTGCAAACATTGGAGGCACGTGATGAATACTTCCAATATCGGAAAGATGGCATTGACAGACCCGGACTTACGCCGTTGCAGATGTGCAAGGTTGCGCTCCGGCAGTTGGCCTACGGGACCACGGCGGATATGTTCGGCGAGTAACTTCAGTTCGGGGAGACAACTGGCCGCGAGTGCCTGAAGAATTTTTGTAGGGGAGTTGTGGAGGCTTATAGCAACACCTATTTGTGAAAGCTGACTGCTGAGGATTGCCAGGCCCTGATGAAGATGCACGAGATGGCGCACGACTTTCCTAGAATGCTAGGGAGCATCGATTGTATGCACTGGAAGTGGAAAAATTGTCCGACGGCGTGGAGAGGCCAATTTACCAGTGGATACAAGGGCAGCCACCCGACGATAATCCTCAAAGCCGTTGCTGACCCTCGGCTTTGGATCTGGCATGCTTACTACGGTGTAGCGGGGTCGAATAATGACATCAACGTCCGCAACTCATCCAACCTCTTCACCGAGCAATATCGACTTCACTGCCAACGGACGCAAATATCATATGGGGTAATACTTGGTCGATGGAATATACCCGAGGTGGCATGTTTTTTTGAAGACGATTAGCTGCCCAATGGGTGAGAAAAGAGTTTTAATCGCGCAAAAGTAGGAGGCTGCACAGAAGGATGTGGAGCGGGCATTTGATGTGCTCCAAGCGCGGTGGGCAATAGTGAAGGGTCTGGCGCGGTTCTGGTACAAGGACGTCATCGCCGATGTCATGTATACGTGCATCATCTTGCATAACATGATAGTCTTTAGGCCTATACTAAATTGTATCCATTTATTGGAACCTTTAGCCTTAATGTCATGTGAACGAGGGGGCATGGATGGAGTAACTCGATGGTAGGGGAGAAGATAGACTGAGAAACAAGGGAAAAATGAGAAAAAGTTAGAAATAATAAACGGGCAAGGAAAGTTGTAACTTGACCCGAGAAAAATGGTTGGAATATGGGCAGAAAAAATGTATACATGTTATCAGGCCTAGGAAAAAGAAAAAAAAATAGAAATGCAAAAAAATGGGCAGGAACAGTTGTTACCTTGCCCAAGAACAAAATATCGATATAAAAAAATAAAAGAGAAGGGCAGAAAAATTTTATGGCCCAGTGAAAATAAAGTAGGGAAAATAAGGCTAATTAGCCAGGGAAACATCTCCAATATGCTGGGAAAGATAAAATCATACACGGGGAGGTTGTTACCAAGTTTTGCCCCTGAGTTCACATGTCCGTATCATGATTTACCTGTACTTCTCGAACTTAGGACCCTAGGTTTCTCACCGATATACACTGTAACCCCTTAGCCCCATTATAACCCAATGAAAGACCTTAAGGAACTATTATGTGGCATCAATGGTATGGTAAAATGAAGAGCGAATGATCCTTACATCCCTGGTGAGGAACGAGTGATCATGTGAATCTAACAGAAGGTAAAATTTTAGGCTATCTTGACGAACTGACAGCTTGACTAGATAGAAGAAGGGAGGGGGATGAATCTGAGGCTGTAAATGCTTGGATTGACCTTAAACTTGTGGGGATGGCTGCTAGAAAAATACCAGTTTATGCACTTACGTGCTTTCTTTTTCTTTGTCTTGTGATTTCTGTGTGTTTCGTTTTTTTTAGGATGGTTAAAAGGGGAGGATGCATCGAAACTTGTCTTACTTCTTTCTTTCTTGTCTTTCATACTTGAGGACAAGTATGGTTTAAGTGTGAGTAGTTTCATAAGGCTCGTTTCATGTATCTATTTTAGATATAAATTGTGTTTTCTACGATGCTAACGCGCATTTATAAATCCAGGTGCATGAAAAATCTGCCAGACCCAGGAAGGGAGAGAAATCACCGGGGCAGAGAAAATAGAAGAGAAAAAGTGAAGAAAAAGAGCGAATTCCTTAAGGGCACAATTGTCAAATCACGAAGTCTGTTGGCCTAGGAATTTTAGCCACGCCTATAAATACAAGGAAGCTCATTTAGTTCACGCACTTGGTTCCATGGGAGATCTAGGGTAGTTTAGTGTGGTGTTTTGTTCAGTTTGGAAGTGTAACACCGCTCCTATAAGGAGCGAAGAAACAATTTACTTTTCGCACGTACTCTATCTCGCCGATTTCCTTGCCGGAAATTCGGCGACTGTT
This sequence comes from Salvia splendens, assembly GCF_004379255.2. NCBI lineage: Eukaryota > Viridiplantae > Streptophyta > Magnoliopsida > Lamiales > Lamiaceae > Salvia > Salvia splendens. The sequence goes on along the minus strand of NC_056043.1, from coordinate 20,325,558 downwards.
TTCTGACTTGATTTGCAGTTTATGGTTAATCTAGTTTCGTTTTCAGTTTGTTTTGGATCTGATGCTTACTGTTCTGTTTACTAAGTTGGATGCTTTTCCCAATTGAATTGTAGATCGGAGTTGAGACCATTGAGATCGGAGTGGATCTATTGAATCGGAGTTGAAATGGTGTTGGAAGTTATGGATCTTATTTAGTTGGTGATGAATTTGATAGATCTAGCTTAGATTTCTTTTAACTGTTTGAATCTGTGTACGTAAGTTTGGATCTGCATGGGAAACTTTGTTATTGTTGATTACTTGGTCCAGGTAGATTAGATTTGATAGTTCTTAGTTTAATCTTAGCGTTCGTTGTTTGATTTGAAGTATGTTCTATTTCATGTCCTGTTTTGTTCATTTTGTGTTTGATTGTTGAAGAAGATGAAGTCGATCAGGAGTTATAGTCGAGTTTGCTTTAGTTTGTTAATCGCAGCTTTCTGTCAGTAGCTAGTTAGGGAAATTTGTTTTGTCGCTTACTTTTACGTGCTTTGTGTCTGGCTACTTTAGGAAACTCTTTACTTGACCCAGGAAGTTTGGTGAATATTCTCCAGTTGCATTTGGTTCGAATCATGCTTGCGTTTATATTTTACGTGCTTCCAATTCTCCAGGTCTGGTAGTTAGAATAGACTAGATTTAATTTCTCAGGCCTAGTGGTTAAAACTCAGCCCTCATGTTGCGTGGCAGCAGCCGAACCATCCAAAAGTCCTAACAATGCATTCTAACCCTTTCATACTCGTGGATTCGATCCCGACTTCCCTATACTAGCCAATAGTTTAGAGGGTTGAGGTTTTGAAGTAGGGGTTGCTGTGACAACGACTGCATTCTGAAAGTTCATGATCTCCTAGACCCTATGCTCTAGCGAATCCTCTGGACCTAAGAATTCACCATCAAAAGAAACACAATAGTCACACCCTCTTTAAACCACTTCAAATGGCGCCGTTGCTGGGGATGGATGGCGTTGTTTATGTGTGCATTTAGGGATATTTGGCGTACATAGTTTTAATTTGTTGTTTTTCATTTTCTTTTCAATTTATGAGCAGAGGCTCAAGGTCTGAACACTGGAATAACTCATTTGGTTGGAGAGACGCTCAAACTAGTTGGTAGATAAAGAAAATAGTCTCCCCTGTTACTACCCGATCTGGGTTGACAACAGGAGATTCAGTCCAGTTGAGTTCGGAAAGTGACGACGACCTAGTCCCACCCATCAAGGAGGAAGTTGAGTCGACTGCAGACTCAGACGAAGGAACCGTCAGAATGGCGGCTGAACTAGACAACGATCCAGAGATCGGCTCGCTCAATGCTCATCTGAACGGCGACCCGACACAAGCAATAGTGATCACCCCAGCTCAGAGATTGATAGACATCAAGACCAATGTATTGGCAGTGATGCCACACTTTTATTGCCGCAAGATAGAATGTCCCTACAAGTTTCTACACGAGTTTTGCAAGCTCTGCAGCATTCAGAAGAGGCCACCCAACTCAACCGAGGAAGATTATAGGCTATGTGCTCTTCCTTTCGCACTGAAGGGAGAGGTGAACACCTGGCTACTGAGGCTGCCGGAAAATTCTGATTGCCTTAGGAAAGAACAATTCCTCAGACCCAGGAGAGAAGATTAAACAAATTCCAGGTCCAGAGGAAGTGTACCAGTCCTATGGTCAGCAAAGCGAGGGAGATATCCAAGCTCAGGCGAATGCCATGGGGAGCTGGAATCCTAACGGAAGTTGGAACCCAGACAGGCAAAGGGATGCTCCCTGGAGGGATCACCCAAACTTCAGATGGTCCGACAATGATCTGAATCTGCCAGCCCAACAACAGAGCAACACCCTCAGGAGCAACAACCGAATTGGGTGAACAGAAATCAGGAGGCGAACAATTGGGGTAACCGGCAGCAAAATGACCATCCCAACTGGGCAAACAAGAATCAGAACAACCCAGCGAGTTCATACGTGTCGCACCAGAGGAATTACCCTCAGAATTCTCAGCCCAACCATCAAGGTCAACAAGGGCAGAATCCGCAATATCACAACACAGGAGGTCCGGGGAACTTCCGGCCGAATCAGGGGCATGGCCCAAACCACCCTCAAGGACTGAACACTAGCCAGCAGAGTTCCAGGCAACCGAAAAGCATTGACGAATTGGTCAATGATCTGGCGAATTTGCAGCAGCACATTCAGAACAATATGCAGTCCAACAACGACATGATGCATAAGCTTCAAGATGCGCACACTGAGCAGAAGGCAGCCATGGACATGTTAGCGAAACAACTCTCTCAGATCGCGACTTCTTTGAGTGAGATGCGCAGGAACGAAGGAAGGATTCCTGCCCCAGTGAAACAACCAGATAGGGCGAACATCAGCCAGATAACCCTGAGATCGGGGCGAGGATATGATAGTCCAAGTATGAAGAAAGATGGAAAGTCCACTCCAACACCACTGGAGAAGGAAACCGGAACAGGGGAAGCTGAAACAATGGAGATCAGAACAGAGGACGATGACCAGAGCAAAAAAGTTGATAAACCAATACCCCGAGCAGCTAACCAACACTTCTCACGTCCAGGAGTTGAGGCGGAGGTGGAAGAAATCAGGAGAGAAATTGGAGAATCTTCCAAGGGTGACGTTAGCAACAATGAAAGGCAAGTGAAACCCTTTCCCTACAGAGGGGAACTTAGGAAGAAAAAAGAGGGTCCAGCGGACTTCATGGAAATTTTTAGGAAGCTAGAAATAAATCTGCCATTTCTCCAAGCTCTGAAGCTGCCCATCTACAGTAAGTTTATCAAAGAGTTCATCGCCGGGAAGACCAAACCCAGCGGTAAAATAGTGATTGGGGAGACCGTGTCGGCAGTGATTCAAAAGAGGAGGATGCCTTCCAAGCGTACTGACCTAGGTATGTTCACCCTTCCCATTTCGATTGGGAACATTAAAGTCGAGCATGCTATGTGCGATCTCGGTGCATCAATAAATGTTTTACCGCTTTCGCTTTATAAGAAATTGGAAGGAGTAAGAATGCTTGATACAAATATGGTAATTCAGTTAGCCGATAGGTCATGCATCAGTCCTAAGGGCGTGCTAGAAAATGTAATAGTTAAGGTACATGATTTTCTATACCCTGCTGATTTCCATGTTATCAAGATGAGTGAATACCAGTCTGATGAGTCTAGCGGAGTGTTTTTACGAAGACCATCTTTACGCACCGCTAAGACAATCATTGATGTTTTGATGGAACTATTTGATTAGATTATCATGGAGAGAAGTTTCTTTTAACATTGATGAGGCTATGAAGAAGCCACTGGATATAGAAAATATCCATGTTGTAGATGTGATTAAACCCCTGGTACAAGAATTTCTTGAGACAGAATTGATGCAGGAACAGGTGGAAAATTCGGAATTGAGTCACTCCATTGACAAGGAGGTGGTCAATTGGTACAGTGCAGTAAACACACTAGGAATGACAGATGAAGAGTTAGCCGAAGCACCCCTGAAACTGACGGGTCTAAGGGGTCAGCTTGTGTAGCCAAGGTGGAAAATTTACCTGAGCCTGAAGGATTAATCACCAAGGAGGTAAAGAAGAACCCATTACCCCAGGATACAAGTTCAGCAAAGAAAGAGCTGAAGACATTACCCTCAGGCCTCAGATATGCCTATTTAGGAGAGAATGAAATGTTCCATGTGATCGTCAACAACAATCTGACCATGGAGCAAGAAGAGGAACTACTAGAAGTGCTCAGAAGGAATAAGACATCCATAGGGTGGTCTCTGTCAGACCTGGTGGGAATCAGTCCTGACCTTTGCATGCATCATATTCGCTTAGAGGAAGGAGCAAAACCCCACCGAGACCCGCAGAGGAAGTTGAACCCGAATATGAGAGAAGAAGTTCTGAAAGAGGTGCTCAAGCTGCTATCATTGGGGATTATATACTCCATTCCCGATAGTAAATGGGTAAGCCCAGTCCATATGGTACCAAAGAAGTTGGGAATCCAAGTGATGACAAATGAGAAAAATGAGTTGGTGCCCACAAGATTGGTAACCGGTTGGCGGATGTGCATCGATTACCGGAAACTGAATGAGGCCATGCGGAAAGACCATTTTCCGTTGCCTTTCATAGATCAAATGTTGGAAAGATTGACAGGCAAGAAGTTTTTCTGTTTCCTGGACGGATACAGTGGATACTTCCAGATTTATGTTAATCCATAAGATCAGGAGAAGACAACCTTCACGTGCCCATTTGGGACGTACGCATATAGAAGGATGCCCTTTGGATTGTGTAATGCGCCAGGCACTTTTCAGAGGTGCATGATGAGTATTTTCTCAGACCTGTTGGAGGAATGTATCGAGATTTTTAAGGATGACTTCACAATCTACGGGAATTCTTTCAAGGCCTGCCTCGCCAGCTTGGATCTAGTACTACAAAGATGCAGAGAGAAAAATTTGGTGCTGAATTTCGAGAAGTGCCACTTTATGGTACAGGAGGGAATTGTTCTGGGACACGTTGTCTCGAAAAAGGGTATTCAGGTGGATAAAGCGAAGGTAGACGTGATCTCAAGGCTTCTGTACCCTACAAATCAGAAAGAGATTAGGGGATTTTTGGGCCATGTTGGGTTCTAACGAAGGTTTATCAAGGAATTTGCAAAAATTGCACAGTCACTTACCCGCCTCCTACAGAATGACGTAGACTTCAACTTTGACGAGGCATATCAAGGGGCCTTCCAACTTCTGAAAGAAAGGCTTGTATCAACCCCTATTATCAGAGCTCCAGACTGGAATTACCCCTTTGAGGTAATGTGTGACGCCAGTGACTTTGCTGTCGGAGCAGTCCTAGGTCAAAGAATTGGAGGGAAGAACTACTTGATTTTCTACGCTTCAAAAACCCTGAATCAAGCCCAGAAAAACTACGACACCACGAAAAAGGAAATGCTAGCTGTCGTATACTCATTTGAGAAGTTCCGACCGTACTTGCTGGGGTCAAAGGTAATAGTGTTCATTGACCATGCAACGATAAAGTATTTACTGTCAAAAAAGGAGTCCAAACCACGACTGATCCGATGGGTGTTTTTACTTCAAGAGTTCGACTGGTAAGTGAAAGACAAGAAGGGTACGGAGAACAGGGTAGCTGACCACCTCAGCAGAATTTTCCAAGGGGAAACTGAAGAAGCTATATTAGATGCGTTCACGGAGGAACATCTATACTTTACAGGGGAGCCTTCAAGCCTTATTCGTTGGGATAAGGTGATGGCCGCAACTGGAGTAGGAGTTTCTAACAAAGGGAAGTACCCGCTGAATACAGAACCATGGTTCGCTGACCTAGCAAACTATCTAGTCAAGGGGGAACTGCCCAGTGCTCCGGAGATCTCCCGGGTCCAAAGAATGAAAATTAGAAGCGAGGCCAAGTACTATTTTTGGGATGATCCGTATCTATGGAGGATGGGATCCGACCAAGTAATCAGGAGATGCATTCCAGAATGGGAGCAAAGAGACGTACTAGACCACTGCCATGCATTGGCGTGCGGTGGACATTTCGGTCCAAGGAAGACTAATCGAAAGGTTCTAGATAGCGGATTCTATTGGCCGACATTGAACAAAGATGCCTACGAGTACTGCCAGAGTTGTAACCGATGCCAGCAGACCGGGGGAATTTCCACTCGAGATGAGATGCCCGAGATTCCAGTGATCGTCTGCGAGGTGTTCGATGTTTGGGGAATGGACTTCATGGGTCCGTTCCCATCTTCCTATGGTAACTCTTACATATTAATGGCAGTAGATTACGTGTCAAAATGGATAGAGGCCAAGGAAACTGCCACATGTGAGGCAAAGGAGGTCACAAGGTTCCTCAAGGCAAATATTTTCAGTAGATATGTGATACCAATGGCGGTAATTTCTGACCAAGGAACGCATTTCTGCAATCGAACGATGGAAGCGCTTATGAAGAAATACAAGGTACATCACAGACTCTCCACCCCGTATCATCCACAGAGCAACAGTCAAGCAGAAATTTCCAACAGAGAGATCAAAGGGATTTTGGAAAAGACCGTTAACCCATAACGAAAGGATTGGAGCAAAAGGCTAGATGACGCTCTTTTTTCCTTTCGAACTGCGTTCAAGACCACCATTGGAATGTCGCCATATAGACTTATGTTTGGCAAAATGTGCCATATTCCGGTTGGGATAGAGCACAAGGCTTATTGGGCAGTCAGAGAGATGAACATGAAGCCTCAGGCCTGTGAAGAGGAACGGAAGCTGCAACTGCAAGAGCTGGAGGAGTTAAGTCTCAAATCCTACGATGCTGCAATGTGGTACAAGGAGAAAAGCAACTTGTGGCACGATATGAACCTCCCGACGAAGGAACTGCAGGTTGGACAGAAAGTACTCCTCTTCCAGTCAAGGCTGAAGCTGATGCCGGGGAAACTGAAGTCTAAGTGGACCAGACCGTACACTATTGTGAGCCTCAGAGCTAATGGAGCTGTGGAAATTCAGGGATGTACTCCTGACTCTATCCCTTTTCTTATTAATGGTCATAGAGTCAAGCGGTTTAGGGATAGTTCGGAGCTATGTGTGGTGGAAGAAGTCCCACTGCGCATGCTCCCCACTGTTACCTAGTTGATTAAAGGGTGTTTAAGTATTCTTCGGGAATTCTTGGGTCAAAGAAATGACATGAAGTTCGAAAATTTTTAAGACAAAACCATATTCCCAAGAATACTTAAACAATTTTGTAAATATTGTGAATATTCCTTTTATGTTCTCTCAAGAAAACCCAAACAAAGAAAAAATCTTTTAACCCAAAAATATTTTCAAAATATCGAACAACCCTTAAAAGGTCAGTCGAACTTTGAAATGTTTTTCTATCTATTTCCTTTGACCTGGGATTTCGGTGTTTCATTCTTTTGTTTAATGTGTTTTTAAGTTGTTAGATGGAAGGAACAGGCAGAAGAGGCATCGCCAGCGACTAAGACAGAGGATGACTGGAGGAAACGAGTGGAAGCAATGTTGATTAAGCTAAGCGAGGCTGCGGAGTCACAGATGAATATTAGTGAAGTTCAGACGAAGAAAATGACTCAAGCAATTGACGTCATGCTACGAATGATTGATGTGGTTGAACGGAGAATCCTCTTAGCACAGCCACCCACTACCTCTGCTCAGCAAATACCGATTCCACCAGTCAGCTCACCAGAACTAAGGAGAGAAATACCGAGGCCAAACCAGCCCAAGGCTAGGACGGATGCAACACCACCACCCCCAGAGGAGTAGCACAGAAGCCTGGTCCCCGCAGGGGCTAAGGTCAGAATTGATCTGACACCCCCCGAGTAACCAAGTAATTTTAATTTCTATTTTATTTTTGGTTTTAGTCTATTTTTATTTTTAGTATGCATGCTAGGTAGTTGCTTTATACTTTCTTCCACTTAGGCCATGGCTTGGCCTAAGTGTGAGAAGTTTGTGTGCTTAGTATGTGTTGTTTTCTATGTTCTTGTGTATCTGCTCACACTTAGCTCATGGCTTGGCCTAAGTGTGAGAAGATTGTTTTGTATATGTTTTGTTGAGTTTTGCCTTCTTACACTTAGCCCAATGCTTGGTCTAAGTGTGAGGAGTTTGTGCTTTGTGCTTTGTGTTTTTGTGTTTATGTCGCCACTAACAGCCCTGCTTTCCACTTCATAAGGATTGCTTGGGGACAAGCATAAATGAAGTGGGAGAGGGGGAAGCAGTTAGTGCAGTTAGTGTCTTGTACATATTCTGTTAGGTCTAAGAGTTAGCAGAAGTTTTATTTTAGGGTCTGTGTTTGCATAACTTATATAATACATAGGCAAAAGCCCCTTAGGGAGAGTAATTGAAGAGAGGAAACATGCTAATTTGTGAATCCCTTTTTCCTTAATAAATCTAAGTCAGTTGGAAGAAGTAAGAACGATAGAAAAATGCCTGAATTTAAGCTTACTGTGAAGCCCTCTTAAAAGTGAGTTATAAGCCTAAAGTAGAACACTTTTTACTAAATACTTAAAAAAGAGAGAGAGTGGCTGCCATTGATGCTAAAGGAAAAATGGCATAGGTAGTAAGGACTAAAGGCAATAGGGATAACCATTTTGAGCTTAATTCTTTCGAACTTACTAAATCTGTCTCATTGGAAAGGCACCCCTTAGTGAACTCTTTGGGCCTATACTAAACTGTATCCATTTATTGGAACCTTTAGCCTTCATGCCATGTGAACGAGTGGGCAAGGATGGAGTAGCTCGATGGTAGGGGTAGAAGATAGACTGAGAAACAAGGGAAAATGAGAAAAAGTTAGAAATAATAAACGGGCAAGGAAAGTTGTAACTTGACCCGAGAAAAATGGTTGGAATATGGACAGAAAAAATGTATACATGTTATCAGGCCTAGGAAAAAAAAAAATTAGAAATGCAAAAATATGGGCCTGAACAGTTGTTACCTGACCCAAGAAAAAGATACAGATATAAAAAAGAGAAGAAAAGGGCAGAAAACTTTCATGGCCTAGTGAAAATAAAGTAGGAAAAATAAGGCTAATTAGCCAGGTGAACATCTCCAATATGCTGGGAAAGATAAAATCATACATGGGGAGGTTGTTACCAAGTTTTGCCCCTGAGTTCACATGTCTGTATCATGTTTTACCTGTACTTCTCGAACTTAAGACCCTAGGATTCTCACCGATATACACTGTAACCCCTTAGCCCCATTATAACCCAATGAAAGACCTTAAGGAACTATTCTGTGGTATCAATCTTAAGGCATCAATGGTATGGAAAAATGACGAGCGAATGATCCTTACGTCCCTGGTGAGGAACGAGTGATCGTGTGAATCTAACAGAAGATAAAATTTTAGGCTATCTTGACGAACTGACAGCTTGATTAGATAGAAAAATGGAGTGGGAAGAATCTGAGGCTGTAAATGCTTGGATTGATCTTAAACTTGTGGGGATGACTGCTAGAAAAATACCAGTTTATGCACTTATGTGTTTTCTTTTTCTTTGTCTTGTGATTTCTGTGTGTTTCATTTTTTTTCTCTAGGTCTAGGAGTTTACGGTTTTTAGGATGGTTAAAAGGGGAGGATGCATCTAAACTTGTCTTACTTCTTTCTTTCTTTCTTGTCTTTCATACTTGAGGACAAGTATGGTTTAAGTGTGAGCAGTTTGATAAGGCTCATTTCATGCATCTATTTTAGATATAAATTATGTGTTTTCTACGATGCTAACGCGCATTTATAAGTCCAGGTTCGTGAAAAATCTGCCCGGCCCAGGAAGGGAGAGCAATCACCAGGGCAGAGAAAATAGAAGAGAAAAAGTGAAGAAACAGAGTGAAATCCTTAAGGGCACAATTGTCAAATCATGAAGTCTATTGCCCTAGGGATTTGAGCCACGCCTATAAATACAAGGAAGCTAAAGAGGAGAAAAGGACTTAGTTAGAAAATTTCCTTGGGTATTTCGGGCTCGCTCTAAAAAATTCACTCACTTAGTTCACGCACTTGGTTCCATGGGAGATCTGGGGCAGTTTAGTGTGTTGTTTTGTTCAATTTGGAAGTGTAACACCGCTCCTATAAGGAGCGAAGAAACAATTTTCTTTTCGTACGTACTCTATCTCACCGATTTCTTTGCCGGAAATTTGGCGACTGTTTTGTGACTTGATTTGCAGTTTATGGTTAATCTAGTTTCGTTTTTAGTTTGTTTTGGATCTGATGCTTACTGTTCTGTTTACTGAGTTGGATGCTTTTCGCAATTGAATTGTAGATCGGAGTTGAGACCGTTGAGATCGGAGTGGATCTATTGAATCAGAGTTGAAATGGTGTTGGAAGTTGTGGATCTGATTTAGTTGGTGATGAATCTGATAGATCTAGCTTAGATTTCTTTTTAACTGTTTTAATCTGTGTACGTAAGTTTGGATCTGCATGGGAAACTTTGTTATTGCTGATTACTTGGTCCAGTAGATTAGATCTGATAGTTCTTAGTTTAATTTTAGCGTTCGTTGTTTGATTTGAAGTATGCTCTGTTTCATGTCCTATTTTGTTTATTTCGTGTTTTATTGTTGAAGAAGATGAAGTCGATCAGTAGTTATAGTCGAGTTTGCTTTAGTTTGTTAATCGCAGCTTTCTGTCAGTAGCTAGTTAGAGAAATCTATTTTGTCGCTTACTTTTACGTGCTTTGTGTCTGGCTACTTTAGGAAACTCTTTACTTGACCCAGGAAGTTTGGTGAATATTCTCCAGTTGCATTTGGTTCAAATCATGCATGCGTTTATATTTTACGTGCTTCCAATTGTCCAGGTCTGGTAGTTAGAATAGACTAGATTTAATTTCTCAGGCCTAGTAGTTAAAACTCAGCCCTCATGTTGCGTGGCAGCAGCCGAACCATCCAAAAGTCCTCTCAATGCATTCTAACCCTTCCATCTTCGTGGATTCGATCCCGACTTCTCTATACTAGCCAATAGTGTAGAGGGTTGAGGTTTTGAAGTGAGGAGTGCTGTGACAACGACTGCATTCTGAAAGTTCATGATCTCCTAGACCATGTGCTCTAGCGAATCTTCTGGACCTAAGAATTCACCATCAAAGAAACACAACAGTCACACCCTCTTTAAACCACTTCAGCTATCTATCCTTAGAAAGTGCGGTTGTGACAGATCATTATCAAGTTGGATCTATATGCTATCGCACCATTTTGCTGAGATGATTTATATGGAAAAATCACTTAATTTTACGGGACTTGGGTCGGGCAGATGATTAATCGCAGCCAAACATAATAATTATCTAAGCTACTAAACAACAGTTAGGCCCAGTTAACTATCATATCTTGGGCTCATCTGCCCTACCAAACAGGCACTTATAAGATTTATTATAAGTTTACGACATTGCATTTATCAATCTTATAAGTTTACAACTTTGCATTTAATTGGTTGGGGAATGAATCCTATAGGGGCGGCGCCTAGAGTGTGCTATATTCAACATTAAAATATAGGATATGTCAAAAATTGATATTCTAGTAGAGCGTCAAGAACTGCTTTTTTAGAACTTCCTTCGTCCCAGCGAAACTGACACGTTTTCGTCCGGCTAAGAAGACACGTTTCTTAATCGGTACGAGATTTTAGGGATTATTGGTTAATGTGTTAATTTGGAGAGATAAAATATGGGTGTAATTATTAAATGAAGAAAGAAAAAAAGTTGAGTATTTTAATAGGGATGAGAAAATTTGGTTTGATGTATTAATTGGAGAGAGAATGTTACCAAAAATATAAATGTGTCATCTTATTTAGGAAAAACTAAAAATAAAATGTGTCATCTTAACTGCGATGGAGAGAGTAGTTCTTTTGGAAAATATAATGGGCCTTTTCGATCTTATCTTTGAGTCTCGAAACAAGATTGCAACGATGATTGAGATAAATGGAATTTCCAATAATTTCTTGATATGGCAAACATTGTGTGGGGTTTTACGCATTAAATTCGTGATGATAATACTCCATTCATCTCAATGTAATTGGATTGTTTTATTTTTGCACATATTTTGCAAAAGTGATAATAAATAGTTAAAGTAGAGAGAGAATAAAGTAAGAAAGAAAATAATATATTTTGTTTTGATGCATTGAGAAAGACTCAAAACCGTAAAAGGCGAGCAGAGATCCACCTTGGGCACCAACTCTTAAACCACGAGTGAAGGCGCAAGATTAACATTTTCTTCTCGAAATCCCAATTTGGTTCAAAACCTTGAAAACTCATTTTATTCCGAATAAACCAAATCGACCATGATATCACGTAAAACAAAGAGATCCATGACTTTATGTCAAACTTGGGTAAGCAAAAGGATAAATTCCACTTGTTGCAACAGTAGTACCATAGGCTACTAGAGACTCTGCAGCTGAAGAAAATGTATTCTAAGGTCTCTGGCTCTTCCTTGCAAAAAGTGCATCGATCATCTTCAATTTCAGAAGATCCAAATATGAGTAGTCTGTCCTTTGTCATGAGTCGCCCCTGCATAACGAACCAAACATGTAGTTGTGCTCTTGGTGGTGCAACCTTTCTCCAGGAAATACATCCATTTCTCTCGACAGTAACCTGCAACACAAAGTTAGAAACGGAGAACCTATTTGATTTGTCAAAGACCCACACTCTCTCATCTCTCGTGTTTTCTCTCAACGTAGTGCGATTCACAGCTAGGTAAAGATCCCCAACTAGTTCATCTTCCCAAGTAAAAAACTTCCATCTCCACTTGAATTCCCAGCTCCATGATCCATTCTCCCATTCTCCCATCTCAACAATGAGCATATCTTTCTGAATAGATAGCAGGAACAGCCTCGGGAAGAGGTTCTTGAGGCTCTCTTCTCCAGTCTAAAAGTTATGCCAAAACCTCGTTTGAGCCCCATTACCCACTCTCATGCGAATCCCCTTACTAGCCACCTCTCAGATCCCTGTATTAAAGCTCTTGAAGTTTATTATTTTCCCCCATAAACTTGTTTGTGCCTTTGCGCCCGCGCCCGTGCAGATCTTCATAGTAGTTAAAATTGTGATTGGATCTGACTATCTCTTTCCACAATGGCCTATGGTTCTCTGTAAACCTCCACTGCCATTTATATAACAAGGCAGCATTCTTGACGTAAATATCTCCTACTCCTAACCCTCCTTGATCCATAGGCTTCTGGATGAGATTCCAAGCTACCAAACTACTACAAGCATTTCCTTTATTTGTCTTGCCCCAAAAGAAGTTTCTCTCCCGTTGTATAAGGCGTCTTGCTACTTTCTTGGGCATTCTGAAGAGACCGGGGTAATACGTCAGTAAGTTATTGAGGACCTTCTTGATTAGAACCAATTTACCTGCTTTCGACAGTGTTCTCGCTTTCCACATTGCGAGTCTCTTCTCCACCTTGTCGATGATGGGTTTCCATGCTTCCATCCTGTGCGGGTTCGTACCAAGGGGAATACCCAAATAAGTAACTGGCAACTTGGCACCTTCACACTCCAATCGATTTCTTGCTCCTTCAATCCACTCATCCTCACAATTAGTAGGAATAATCACTGATTTTCCATAATTGATTCTTAGGCCAGAAAGCAGTTCAAAGCACTTCAAGAGTTTCATGTAATTCTCTAGAGAAGTGAAATCAGCCGGGGTTAAGATGATTGTATCGTCCGCAAATTGGAGATGAGTGATTGGGATATGCTCTATTCCCACATCAACTCCCTTCAGGATACCAAGATCTTTTCCTCTGTAGACAAGCCTACTAAAAGTCTCTGCCACTAATAAGAATAAGAACAGAGATAAAGGGTCTCCATGTCTCAATCCTCTTTGCAGATGAAAAGATGAAGTCGGCGAACCATTAACTAGGATTGACATAGAGGTTGTTCGAACACATTCCGTGATCCAGACAAACCATTTTCTTCCAAATCCCATACCCACAAGAGTCTCTTCGAGGAAGTCACACCGCACTGTATCGTATGCCTTTTGGAAATCAAGTTTCAAAATTTTTGCCTTTTGTCTTGTCTTTTTTAGCCATCAAACTACTTCGTTGGCAATCAATGCCCCGTCGAGGATTTGTCTATTCTTGACAAAGGCAAATTGCGTCTCACTTATCAACTCTGGTAAAACATTGGCAATTCTCTTAGCCAGAATTTTTGCAATGATCTTATAAATGTTCCCGATCATACTGATAGGCCGAAAATCTTTTATGTCGATGGCTCCATCCACTTTAGGGATCAGCGTCACCCAAGTGTGGTTTATCTCATTTGGCAGCTTACCTGAATCAAAGAACTCCAAATAAAGCTAGAGACCTCTCCTCCAAAATCCTGCCACATCTCCTTAATGAACTTGAAGTTAAAACCATTGTATCCTGGTGCTTTTAGAGCCATCGCAGTCATCAAGTGCCTTATTAATTTCATCCATTGTAGGCCTTTTCTCAAGAGAGTCAGCCTGCTCCATCGTGATCTTAGGTAGCAGTCCTTCAACTAAGTGTATTCTCGAGGCTGACCTTTGCTTGTATAGCTCTTTATAAAATTTCAAGAGTTCCATCTTGATTGCTCTCGGCTTCTTGAAAATTCCGTTGTCGTATCTTATCTATTCGATCCTCTTGTATCTCTTTTTCCCAAGAGCCACTGCGTGAAAGTATTTTGTATTATTTTTATTTTAGAGGTGCCCACAGTTCCGGAACCGGCGGTTCTGGTTTTGGAAATTGCCGAACCAGAACTGAACCGCGAGGGTGTTTCGCAGTTACGGCTCCGGTTCCAAAACCGCCGGTTTCGGTTCCAAACCGACGGTTTTTCGACAGTTTTTTGCGGTTCCGGCTTGGTTTCACAGTTTTCTGGCAGTTTTTCGCGGTTCCTATTTGGAACCGCCCTGAACCGGTAGTTCCGACTCGGTTTCGGTTCGAAATTTTATTAACCTGAACCGAACCACGGTTCAAAAATCGACTGTTTCGGTTCAGTTAAATTCTCACGGTTTCGGTTTGGAACCATAACCGGTGGTTATGATTTCAGTTTTAACCGCCGGTTCGATAAACCTTGGTCAGGTCTAGCCCCATCTACTTATACACTAGTTGCGTCCTTGCTAGGATATGGAAGCCTTAGATCACGTCTACCTTGGCCTTATCCACCTGAATACCTTTTTCCAAGACCACGTTCCCCAGAACAATTCCCTCTTGTACCATGAAGTAGCACTTTTCAAAATTTAGTACCAGATTCTTCTCTCTGCATCTCTGTAACACTCGATCCAAATTGGTCAAGCAAGCTTCGAAAGAGTTCCCATAGACCGTGAAGTCATCCATAAAAATCTTGATACACTCCTCTAACAGGTCTGAGAAAATACTCATCATGCACCTCTGAAAAGTGCCTGGCACATTGCACAATCCAAAGGGCATCCTCCTATACGCGTACGTCCCAAACAGACATGTGAAGGTTGTTTTCTCCTGATCTTCCGGATCAACGTAAATTTGGAAGTATCCACTGTATCCGTCCAGAAAACAGAAAAACTTCTTGCCTGCCAATCTTTCCAGCATCTGATCTATGAATGGTAACGGAAAATGGTCCTCCCGCGTAGCCTCATTCAATTTCCGCTAATCTATACACATCCGCCAGCCGGTTACTAATCTTGTGGGCACCAACTCATTCTTCTCATTTGTAACCACTTGGATGCCTGACTTCTTAGGTACCATATGGACCGGGCTTACCCACTTGCTATCTGGAATAGAATATATGATACCCAGCGATAGCAGCTTGAGTACTTCTTTAAGAACCTCTTCATCTGTCTCCACCTCAACTTCTGGACCTGGGAAATGTTGGTCAGCTGTCCGGGGTATTGCTTTCTCACTATATGTACTCTGGTTGGCATTCCCTGTTCCGACCTCCCCTGTTTCAGCTTCCCCTGTTCCGATTTCCTTTTCTAATGGAGTGAGTATGGACTCTCCATCTTTCTTCACACTTGGCCCATCATATCCTCGCCCCGATCTCAGGGTTATCAGGCTGATATTTGCCCTATCTGGTGGTTTAACCGAGGCAGGAAGTCTTCCTTCATTCCCGCGCATCTAGCTCAAAGAAGTCACGATCTGTACGAGCTGTTTCGCTAACATGTCATTGTTGGTCTGCATGTTGTTCTGAATATGCTATTGCAAGTTCACCAGATCAGTCACCAATTCATCAATGCTCTTCGGTTGTCTGGTACTCGGCTGGCTAGTGTTCGGGCCTTGGGGGTGGTTTGGACCATGTCCCTGATTCAGCCTGAAATTACCTGGACCTCCTGTGTTGTGATACTGCAGATTCTGCCCTTTTTTATTTTGATGGTTGGGCTGAGACTTCTGATTGTTGCCTTGATAATTCCTCTGGTGTGGTGGCACATAAGAACTGGCTGGATTATTCTGATTCCTGTTTGCCCAGTTGGGTTGGTCATTCTGCTGCCGATTGCCCCAATTGTTCCCCTCTTGATTTCTGTTAATCCAATTCGGTTATCGCTCCTAAGGGTTTGCATAGTGGTTTCCTTGCAGTGGTGGCGGCAAATTCGGATCATTGTCAGACCATCTGAAATTTGGGTGATCCCTCCAGAGAGCATCCATTTGCCTGCCTGGGTTCCAACTTCCGTTTGGATTCCAGCTTCCCATTGCATTTGCTTGAGCTTGGAAATCTCCTTCGTTCTGCTAACTATAGCATTGACACACTTCCTCTGGACCAGGCAATTGTTTGGTCTTCTCTCCTGGGTCTGGGGAATTGCTCTTTCCCAAGGCAATTAGGATTGCCTTCTCCAGCTTATCTATCATTTGATCTATCCGGTCTTCACTCTGCACGTTCACTGCTTCCACACTCCCCCTCTTAAAGATGGTGCGAGAAATCTCTCGGGCCTGCCCAAAATCTCTCTGGACTCAGTTACTCGTTTCTTGGTAAAATTTTCCCCGCTCGAGGAGTTTAATAAATCCGTGGACTCCGGATTTGCCCTTTCATAAAAGATGTTGTAGACCTCTGCTTCGCACATTCGGTTATTAGGGCATGAATCGAGCAAACCCTTGAATCGCGATCAATACTGACTCAACGCCTCATCATAATCTTGTCGGCATGCCAAAATCTCCTTCTTGATTGCATTCGTCTTGTTCGATGGAAAGAAGTAATCCAAGAACAGTAACCTGAAATCTACCCACGAGCTTATAGAATTTGCCGGCAACCTTAGTAACCAGGTGTTCGCCTCTCCCTTTAGTGCGAAAGGTAGAGCACGTAGCCTATAATCTTCCTCAGTTATGTTAGGTGGCCTCTTCTGAATGCTGCAGAGCTTGCAAAACTCATGTAGAAACTCGTAGAGACATTCTATCTTGCAGCCATAGAAGTGTGGCATGACAGCCAGTACATTGGTCTTGATGTCTATCAATCTCTAGGCTTGGGTGATTACTATTGCTTGTGCCGGCTAACCGTTCAAATGAGCATTGAACGAGCCGATCTCTGGATCATTGTCTGTTCAGCCGCCATTCTGACGGTTCCTTCTTCTGAGTCTGTAGCTGACTCAACTTCCTCCTTGATGGGTGGGACTAAGTCGTCTTCACTTTCCGAACTCAGCTGGACTGGATCTCCTGTTGTCAACCCAGATCGGGTGGTAATAGGGGAGACCGTTCTCTTGATCTACCAACTATCTTGAGCGTCCCTCCAACCAAATGAGTTGCTCCATTGTCCTGACTCTGAGCCTCTATGCATAAACTGTAATCAAAAAGAAAAACAACGAATAAAAAAAACTATATACGCCAAAAATCTCTAGATGCAAACATAAATAACGCCATCCATCCCCGGCAACGGCGCCATTCGAAGCTGCCAGGTTTTTCGTTGCGCTGTGTGTGTGCCTAACAACCTTGTCTCAAAACCTCAACCCTCTACACTATTGGTTAGTATAGGGAAGTCGGGATCGAATCCACGAGGACGGAAGGGTTAGAATGCATAGAGAGAACTTTTGGAGGGGTTTGGCTGCTGCCACGCAATATGAGGGTCGAGTTTTAAACTACTAGGCCTGGGAAATAAAATCTAGTCTATGCTAACTACCACATCTGGAGAATTGAAAGTACGTAAAACGTAAATGCATGCATGATTTGTATCAAACATTAAATTTACAGTATTCGCAAAATTCTTGGGTCAAGTAAAAGAGTTTCCTAGATTAAGCAAACACAAGGCAAGCAAAAGTAAACAGGAAAACAGATTACTCTAATTAGCTACTGACAAAAGCTGCAACTAACAAACTAAAGCAGTACGACTACAACTACCGATCGACTTCATCTCTTCCAACAAACGAACACGGAATGAACAGAGCAGACATGAAAAATAGAGCATACCTCAAATCAAACGCCGAACACTTCAATTAAAATGAAAGATATCAGATCTAAACTACTGGACTAAGTAAACAAGCAGTAACAGAGTTTTCCATGCAGATCCGAACACACGTATTCCAGATTCGAACAATTAACAGAAATATAAGCTAGATCTACCAGAATCAACACCAAACAAATTAGTTCTACCATTCTCAACATCATCCCAACTCCGATTCAACCTCAATTCAGAAATCCAACTCCGATCAACACCAATCTTAGCTCCGATCAACAAAAACAATTGCGAAATGCATCCAAAGCAGAAATCAGAGCAGTAAACAACAGAATCAAACAAAAACAGAAATTTAAACTAGATTAAACATAAAATGAAATGAGTCACAAAGCAATCACCGAATTTCCGGCAAGGAAATCGGCGAGGAAAGAGTACGTGCAGAAAGTAAATTGTTTCTTCACTCCTTCTCGGAGTGGTGTTACACCTTCAGCTGAACAAAAACAAACCACCACTAACTACCCCAAATTTCCATGGAACCAAGTGCGCGAGTGAGTGTGAAGAGTGAGCCCAAAAATAATAAGGAAAATTCTCTAAGTTCATGTCCTCCTTCTTCTCGTAAGCTTCCTAGTATTTATAGGCGTGGCTCCAATCCCTAGGGCAATGGTCATCTTGATTTGACGATTGTACCCTCACGGAATTCACTCATTTTCTTCACTTTTCTTCTCTATTCTCTCTGCCCTGGTAATCGTCTTTCATTCCTGGGTTTGGCAGATTTTTCACGCACCTGGACTTATAAATGCATGTTAGCACCTTATAAATCACATAATTCATACGTAAAATAGATGCATGAAACGAGCCTTATCACTCCCCCAGACAGCGTGTTCTGCGGTCGCTCATGGTCCTATGGCATCCTGCTGATGCACCTTGGGTGAAGCTGAACACAGACGGTGCCTTCTCTACATCGACACTTGCGGCTGGGGAGGGGAGGGATGATTGGTTCATGGCTCTGATGGAGGCCTTCTGCGGGCTTTTTGTGCTCCGGTAGCTGCATCATCGAGCGTTGAAGCGGAGCTTTTGGCTCTGATTCAAGGTTTGGAGATGGCTATGGAGCTTTCTACTCACATTTGGATAGAGCTGGACTCAACGGCTCTGGTTAGTTTGTTATCATCTGGACATCTTGGCTCCGCAGATTTTAGACATCATATGGCTTTGATCCGGAGCATGACAGCTCAGCAGCAGGTTCGATTCTCACACATCTACAGAAAAGACAACCGGGCTGCTGATTTTCTGGCATGTAGGGGGTCCAGACCCCTGCCCTTACATACTTTGATCCAATCTCTGCGCCTCGGTACCTGAAGGCGCTAGTTAGGATGGACCAGCTGGGATATCCTAACTTCTGTTTCCGACGTAGAGATGTAGATTGATTTAGCTCCTTTGGTGGTTGGTTTTGAGCTTTATTTGTTTCTCCCTTTTTTGTATTTAGTCATCTTTTTTCCACTTGATAGCACGGGGGATCCCGACTTGTGGGACCTCTACTTTGTTTTTCTATGTTATTGTTTGGATCTTAGTCACTTTTGGGCTAAGATCATGTTTTCGGAACATTACATTTTGATCTTATTTACGGGTTGGGGGTCTGCCTAAACCTCCCGCCCACAAAGGACGTCTTTGATTAAAAAAAACAAGTCAAATCAAGGAACCGAGTAATTCAGAGTTGTAGAGAAATTCATCATAACAAACTTAGCATGAAAGAACAACTCATGAGACTAACAAATAACTCTAAATCAAACAAATAGCAACAACTGTAACTACGTAAACAAACTGACCTACTCATACTCAAGCAGAAAATAGAACGAAACTTCATATCAACGACTACCGAAACGAATAAAACACGATCGCATCTTCGATCAACGTAATCATGCTCAGATCTACACTACCTTGCTGCAAATAACCAGATATAAATGTTCCAACATATTTCATACATGATTACTTCACAACTAAGCAGGATTCATAGGCAACAGATCAGATCCAACATATTGAACGAAAACAGAACACTTGAGCTAAGATGCACAACATGAATTGATGCACAACATGAATCATAAATCAAACATAGATCAGAGAGTTCATGCAATAATAAACAAGCCTTCAACGTGAACCAAGATCGCTAGACTAAGATTACTGAATCAAACATCCATAGTCGGTAACATCCAAAGTGAACTGAAAGTGAATAAAAACCAAAAGCAAAAATTGTTTCATCGCCCCTTCTCGAGGTGGAATTACAGAACCAAAGGAATAAAGTGATAAAACCAACACCAAACCACCACTAAACTAAACTAAACTAAGAACCAAGTGTGTTTGTGACGGAATTTAGGAGATTTGAGGGTTGGGACCTCCCATTTCAGCCCTAGGAGAGAGCTGAAGTCTGTTGCGTGCCAAGAGCTGGAAGCCCCTCCTTCCTCCTTCTCTATTTCCATTTATAGGAAGGCATGAGGTCTTGATCCCTAGGGCAACCATCTTTGAAAAGTCTTTCCTACCCTTTGCCTTGGGGATCTCTCTTCTGTGACGCTCAATCTTCTAGTGGGGGTGCTCTTGCTGCATGCTATGTGATCTAACTTAAGCCGTTGCGCAACAAATTTGACTCATTCTCCTTGATCCGTTCGTCCGCCCAGTTGATCAGTTCATTCTTGAATATGGCGGACTTTCTCATACCCCTGTCTCACATTTTCCCGTTAGATCACAAGAAAGGGTGTAGTTTTATCACAGAACACATGCTTGAAACGAGCCTTATCACAGTGAAAGGGAAAGGGGTGAGCTTGAGTTTGTAGCATAAAGAATTTGTGGGAAGGGAGAAAAATAGCGTTACCTATGGAGAGTAGGAACTGCCCTTGGTGCAAGAACTCTCTGCTGGAAACTTTCACTCATCCACTCTCAAACTTGCTATGTGGCTGAAAATTCGAAGTATGTGGGAGGAGGATTTGAAGGTGGTGTGGAAGGGTTCTTATAGGCAAGAGTGTGGTGTACTTGGAATAATTAAATGGCTGATACTGCAGTTTGTCTTCATCCCACAACATATCTCCTTTTTCGTTGATCTTGTAGTAATTTGAACTGAAAATTGTTGTTCTACTAGGAGATAAGGACTCTTGCATTTATGTTTTTTTGTTGGTTTTGCATAGTGTACAAGGAGGGGATGCAGGTGCTGCTATGAGGAGTGGATGTTACAGGCATTGACTTGCCTTCTTGGGTAAGTCCTTCGTCCTCCTTTACTAAAGAGGGGCTGTCCATCATCCTAGTTTAGGCTTCTTTAATTTCGTGTGTCTTATTCATTAACTTTTGTTTGTATCTTGTAGGTTGGGAAAGGCTTCGCTGCCTCGATGCTGTCGGGGACATGGGTCGCTGCCTGGGCTCGACGGCTGATCAGACACGGGTCGTAGGGGTGCGATTTGGGATTAGGAAAAGAAGCCCAAAGTGCAAGCAATAAAAGATTTTATTTCCTTAAGCTTTTGGTCCATTCAAGAGTATTAGTAGTAGTGTTCAAAAACTCTTTTTTTTCTTCTATTCATAACCCACGCGTATGTAAGTTAATGTATTATTCGAGGTGTATGGGAACACTTTAGATCGGCGAGAACAACTTCATATCATTGTACAACGTTCATTATATTTCATAAACATACATTAGATTGTTTTAGTTCGTTCGATTATCACTTTAACTTTTGTTTTGCGAACAAGCAACATTAACTATCAACAAAGGGGTAACGAGTTCCATTTAATTCAACGAAACAAGAGAGTGACATTTCTCTAGTTCGACATTAAACATAAAGGAAAAAGGGTAATAAAAGAGCGGGTATTACAGATTCGTTTCGGTAGTCGTAGATATGAAGTTTCGTTCTATTTCCTGCATGAGTAAGAGTAGGTCAGTTTGTGTACGTAGTTACAGTCGTTGTTTTTTGTTTTGATTTGGAGTTATGAGTTAGTCTTGTGAGTTTTTTCCTTCATGCTGAATTGCTATGATGAAATTCTATGCAAATCTGATTTACTATGTTCCTTGATTTGGTTGTTTGAGGAAGATGAGTTTGTTAGTAAAGTTTTGCTTTATCGTACACTTTGCAGACTTCTGCCACTGGTTACTTTTATATTGTTTGGCTATTTCAGGAAACCGTCGTACAAGTCCACAGTTTAGAATGAGTTGATCAAGTTAGCTTAGTGAACCTCTCAGTTGTCACACTCTTAGTAATCTCAACTTAACCCACTGTAGTGAAGCATGGCAGCAGCCATTCCCAACTTGTCCACAACAAATGTAGAACACGTCCTCTCTGTGGGATTCGATCCTTACTTCTCTTTACTAAAGTAGTAGTATTGTGGGTTAAGATTTTTGAAAGTCAAGCTCTTGAGTCTCTCCGTTCGCATACTCGACATGAGCCGGAGTGGGGTGAAACATGTCAAGTTGATCAACTGATTACCCACCGGATCCGTTCACAGGCCACGTGCAAGTGACAGACAATATCGTTCGCCTGGGTCCGTTTGGTTTCATGACTTGATCAGTCTGCGACGGTCAGCTCACGCTCGAAGTTTCACCGAGGGATAAATAACGACAGAAAGAAAATGACACAAGAGAGAGCAAGCTTTCACCTTACTAGACCTATTATAATATAATTCGGGTCTGACTAGGGAGTGACTCCCTACTTAGGCGAGTGTACACCAATGAGGATCGTGAGCCGTCTTTTGGGTCGGCCGGTCCAGTGATCGAGTTTGAGGCCACATACTTGTTTCACATGATGAGATTGGTGTTGATGAGATTGTTGTTGTTGTTGATGTTGATGATGGGATAGGGAGGGGAGGGACCCTACTATGCCAAACTATGGTAATCGAATTCGGGTCCTAGCAAGGGTGCGTCCCTACTACTAGTGTACACGATGAGGACCGTAAGTCATCGAATAGGTTGGCCGATTTTCATGCTCGTGGAAAGTGGCCACCTTACACGGCACCCTAAAGAACATATATGGCATTTTATTAAATAACTCGAGGATAAGTGATTGTGTTTTTGAAATGATGAGGAAGATGATTTGGAGATGAGTCGAAAGTTTGTGCTTATTAAATGTTTTTAGTGTTTCTCGGCATTTTAAAGTAAAACCCAAGATTCACTAAATGGAGTCATGACATAACTGTTTTTATTAAATTATTTTGGCGTTTGTTCACTGAGAGCCCTGCATGTGTTTTCCCTATGAGCAGGTTGAGCGGTGACGAGCGCGGTGGGTGTTGAACATAAAAGTGAAGAATGTCTATCAAATGTTCAGAATATGTTGTGTCTTCATACATAACATTATTCTACTCTTGAATGCTTCCGCTAAACAATATTTCTTTTGATTTCATGTATTGTTGAGATAGTATTCTTTTGGAGTTGTTGATTGTTGAGATACTTTGATTTTATTCGAGTTATTCCCATTTTTGAGTTGTGGTCAAGTTGTGTTATTTTCCCCTTTCTTCCCCGCTTCTTTATCCTTCCCCTAATCGCGATCAACCGGGTTTTCTATCCTTAGAAAATGCGTGCGTGACAAGGGTGCGGGCTGATATTAAAGTTTCGAATGGTTATAAGTACATATCGCATCCCCAAATGAACAATCCTGGACCTGCCACCGGTTCCTATAAGCTACCAAGACGTCAACATCACTCTACTCTACAACTCAACCGGCTACTCTGCCTTTATCCCAAGGTTCGACCAAGGAGGGAAGAAGACGGCCTGCCAGTTGAAAAGTAAATAACTTATTTTATTGTAACAACACCGTTTTGATTATAGCCATAATACAATCATTCTCCCTTTTTTTAAGTTATGAGATGGTAGTAAATTATTCTCTTAAGTTATAAGCTTTTCCGTCGTCGGCTATTGCATTGTCCCACAATTCGTCCACTTTCGGATAGTTACGGCCCATCAGGAGGCGGTGGTGGAGGCTCTGTTAGGTTTGGTATACTAAAAAGCATGTTTCGAGCACGAATAGAATCTTGCTTATATACGAAAAACTCTACAATCCACTTTTAACCCGATTCAGTATTATTCGAGCAGTTTCGCATTAATAGAATCACTAATATTATTACATTGTGTTTGCTTATGCATTTATAAGATGTTTTATAAACATTTAAATGTATAACAAGCAAACAAAGTCTAAGTCTTTGTTTGTTTTAGTAGACCGGTTGTGGGCGTCGTCCACTTTAAAATAACACGGTCAGTTTTGAACCAAGAAAAACAAGAATTTCACAACCTAGATAGACATTGGCTACCTATCGTGAAAGGTTGCAATGTTAGTCCGATATTTCTAAGTCTTACTAAAATAAGTTGACATTGGTGTGGTATAGCACTGAACGGATCTAACAACAAGACATGTCTTCATGCTATCTACTGGAAGACTAGGTATTGATAAACAACTATTTCTTAATCAACATACGTTAGCATTGAGCATACGTTATTGATTATGCATTACTTTGACTTATCAAATGTGGGGGGTTTTCGCAACCCAATAATCCTTGATATATTGGGTAGTGGTAATTAATATCTAGCGGTACTAGGATTGCTATTATGTTGAATCGCGCGCCTGGTGAGTCTGGTGTGATAATGTCCCCAAGAGGAGCTTGAACAAGGTTTTATTATTGTGGAAACTGACAAGTTGGAATTTAATTATTCCATGAATAATAAATAAGTGTTTCTTGCTAAGTCCACTCTTGGAATTAAAAGATGTTAATTAATTAAGTCTATAGCAGACACTAATTAAATAATGGACATTTCTATCTTAAGCGCGGGAGATAAACAACAAACAAAACGGAAACCCGAATTACTTATAATTTCAGATTTGGATGGGCAGTGCAATATTACTTCTGTAGTGGTTTCTCGTAATATTCCAATGGAAGCTTGTATTAAATTGTGGGTTCAATTTAATTAGTAAGAATCTAATTGGGGGAGGCCAATCGAAAACGTTTCATAGATCTCTGACTGGGCCCAATATGTAACTTAATATAAATAGGAGAATAAATGAGACAGAATTAAGTTTTAATTTTGATGAAAATTTTCGTCCACTCCTAAATAGAGTAGGGAATATTTTTTCATTAATATTCTCATCTGTGAGTTTTTCAGCTCTCCTCCGTGAGAAAGTTCAGTCTTCTTTATTCGACTCCGAGTGTTCTAGTGAGATCAGCCCACCCTGATATCGGAATACAGTTCGGGAACCAGTCAGAAGATCCGTGGTCTAGTATTGAAGATCATCACGTGGAGAAGGCGCAAGAAATCGACCATTCTTTGGAGAATCAAATCGGTAACTCTAAACCATAGTATTCATGTTTAGGAATTACTTTCTTTAAGCATGAATTATTTGTGTTCTAGCATGCAATTATATGTTTAACATGTGAATTGATTAATCGCATAATTGATTAAATAGATCCTTATCTGATTTATTTGTTATGTACAAGTCTTCCGTTGTGCAAGGGGCACCATACCCCAACAGGCTCATGGGCCGTTGTGGGACGATGCGGTATGGAAGATTTCCACTGGTTCAATGGTTAGGTTGACCGTGGATTTGACCACCAGATATTGGACGGCCCCCTGAAGGGACCCCTGGTTGTGGATGGCGGTGGCAGCAGCAGCGTATGTGCGTATAGATGGCTCCAGCGAGGTTTCTAAGAAGCCGATACGACTTTATGATTCGATGTAGATGGTGGATTCGACATATTTGTTTCGACATGTTTGTTAAACTTATTTGTATTTTTATTTTTCTTGGTGTTTTGTATTTGTCGTGTGTGAGTTGATAAAATGAATTCCCATTAATTAATCATTGTTTAAGATTTTTATGTAGAATATCAGGTTGTGTTACATTGTTAACTTTGCTAACTCATCAATGCAATGTATTAAAAATATCAAACATTTTTAATACACTGTATTAATAAATTAGCAGAGTTAGCAACTTAAGAAAATTATCAATTGATCACACCTTATATATCAATTAGTTAAAATTGTAATGATAACTCTCTTTAAAAGGCTAAAAATGAACTCAATCAAAATCATTTAATCTCACAACCTAGCGGCTATATCTCAATCAATAATCGTTTAATCTCACAATCCAACGGCCTTATTGTAAAAGATGGAGTAGTTTATTTTAAGGATGTATTAATATATCAACTCTCTTTATTGTAACACCATACCACCACTTTAGGCCGTTAGATTTGAAGATCGTGTGATTCTCAAGCTGCTACATGGCAGTCTATTTAAATTAAATTGGAACATAAAAAATGCTGAAGAGAAAAATCGGTATTCTCTATTTTCATCCTGTTACCAAATTGCAGTGCTAATCTATGAATATTGCAGTGTTACGCGGCTGCGTCATTCGTAATAGTTTTTTACCTTACCAGATTGCAGTGTTACTCTATGAATATTGCAGGTTTACCAAGTACTAGTATTTGCAGTTTACATATTACCAAATCCGTTTCTGATTTAAATTTTTGGGAATTGATTAAAATATCCACGCCTGCAATATCCAATACATAAGACTGCAATCCGATATCTATTTCAACAATTCAATTATAGGCGTCCCTCTTATAGATCCAAGGGCTAGGATTAGCGATATTGTGTCATTCTAAAGATGATGTCACCCTAATGCTCCCCATTCATTTTATCAAATAAAATGCAAATGGTTCATTCTTAAATATTACCATATGATTACAAATTTATGGAAACCAATTTTAACAAATAAAATGCGCAAATGGTTCATTAATCTTTTTTATTTTAATTATTTTTATAAAAAAAACATCAAATTAATGGTAATTTTATGATCTTAACGAAATTGTAATTAGTACATAATATATCAAAGGTTTCCGATATATTATCAAATGATATTAGGAACGGACTTGTTGATATTGTATAAGTGAGAAATGATCTTAAATAAGTTAAATAATTACTGCCTCCATCTCATTTCATGTG
Organism: Salvia splendens; assembly: GCF_004379255.2. Lineage (NCBI taxonomy): Eukaryota > Viridiplantae > Streptophyta > Magnoliopsida > Lamiales > Lamiaceae > Salvia > Salvia splendens. The sequence goes on along the minus strand of NC_056043.1, from coordinate 20,298,834 downwards.
ATACATTTTTTCACAAGTGTTTTGGAAAAAAAAATCATAATAAATAAATAAATAAATAAAATGTGATACCTTTTTTTTGCAAGTGTTTTGGAAAAAAATTATAATAAATAAATAAAGTGGAGGGGACGTATCTACATTATTTTCTATCTTCCTTGCTATGTGGACCCCATCAAGTCCCCTGCCGCGTAGCAGTGTCGGACTTTGAGAGAAATCTTGTTCATAGAATATCAGGTTTATGAAAGCTCACAAAATCGAATTACCGGTAAACTTCTTAGACTTCATACTAATGTTATGTGAAATTCTGTCGTCAGCATGGTTACATGGTCTGGATACAAAATTTACAGCTTGCGTTGCTTGATCTTTACATTTTGCAAAGCAGAAAAGGTGGCATTAACTGCTGATTTATTATTACTTCTGTTTTGAGAAGTTGGCTAGAATGCTTGGTGAATATGAAGTTGTTATAAATCGATGCCCTCAATACATACTAATTTTGGAAAATGTAAGTTCTGATGTTTGAGTTCTTTAATTTCTATGTTCACAAGTTGGAGCAACCGAGAAGAAAATAAGCATGATAATTGAAAGGTAAAGCAAATTGTATTCAAATTAAAGAAAAATAACACGTGGAAAGTAAAAGTGTCTAGCTGTCATTATATTGAACATCATCGCTTCTCAATAAATTTGGGTTGATGATGTGATATCATGAAATTAATCTCTATGATTTAGTCATTACTTAATCTCATACCATATCTTGGTATAATTTATACAACCAACCGAATATCACCTATCTGGTTACACTTGCTCCTTCCTCCTACTTCGTATCCTTTTCCCTAACTGTTGATTAAAAGGTTGTTGCAAATGTGGAAATGACAATAATTAAAGCAATGGAATACGGAGACGTAGAGTTGCGCATAGCAATAAGAATAAAAGTTTAGCAGTACATTGGATTCCTATTTATCCGGATTTAAATCAATCAATAATCAATTGAGTTTGTAGTGGGGTAATTTTGGCCCAACTTATTTAATTTAAATAAATTAGGCCAAATGTATTGTTGAGTTGAATTTAACTAAAAGTTTAAGTGAAATTGGGCCGAAAAATCATAAACTTTCACAAAAATTTGGTATTTCCCACAACCTTTAAAAGTGGTCTTAAAAATTATGAACTTCTCGATTTGTACGGATTTCCCACACTAAAGTTATAAGCGTAAATTTTGCTTACGTTAATTTCCAAAAAACCTATATAATAGCCGGAGCTACATTCCATCTTGTGGGGAAGATGAAACTGATGATAATATGGATGCCCTAGAATTAATATCGGTATCCCACATAGGCAAAATTTATGCTGGAAACTATAGTGTGGGAAATCCGCACGATTTGAAAAGTTGGTGATTTTTAAGACAATTTATGTCAGGAAAATCATGAATTTTCACAAAAATTTGGTATTTCCTATAACATTTAAAAGTTGCCTTAAAAATCATCAACTTTTCAAATCGTGCGAATTTCCCACACTAAAGTTTCCGGCATAAATTATGGTCATGCTTTTTTTTGCCATAAAAGGAAATGTATTACTTATAGTGGAACGACCCAAAAAGAAATACGTCTCACTTGTAATGTGACAGATGGAGTACTAATTTGAAACACAATAATATAGCATAGGAAATCATCAAAGTTAATTTGAAACACAATAAAATATCATAGGAAATCATCAAGGTTGAAACTCCACGTGTTACAAATTAACTAGATCTAGTCATAATCCATAAGCAAATTAATAATCCCTTCGTCCACGAAATGTTTTCCAAGTTTGACTTGGCACGGGCTTTAAGAAAAGTGAGTGGAAAAAGTTAGTGGAATGTGAGTGTAATGTGTTAGTTGAAAGTGAGGTCCATTTATAAGAAATGGTAAAAAAAGCAAAATGGGCAACATTTTGTGGACTAACCGAAATGACAAAACTAGACAACATTTCATGGACGGATGGAGTAATCCATAAGCAAATTCATAATCCGTAAGGAAAATAAACAGAACGCCTACACCATGTCGGCTCCGGCAATGGGATCGGCGGCTCCGGCAACAGAAGTAGAGGGATCGGCTTCAGCAGTTGGATTGGAGTCGGAGGGACCGGGATCAGCAGCGGTTGGCACTATTTCTTCGTCGAGTACTTTGAACACTAGGGCTGCGACCTTGTCAAGCCATCTTGTTGCGCTTTTGATCTCGTCCAACACTTTCTTTTTCTCCTCTGCCCCATCATTGGAAATATTCCACCATATCCCACCAAGGTAGGGTAGAATTCTCCACGCGAGTTTAAAATAATTGTGTTCATTGACCGCCTACCATTTCGCCATTTGTGGGAAACATATCTTCAAGGTTCACGGGGAGCACAGCACAAAGCATCGTGGCGACATTTAATTTGAACCCCCATCTAAAACAACAAAGCACCTTTAGCTCTCTCTCGAACCCCCTTACCGTGTCGCCCGATTTTGATTTGAGATCCTCAAACTCCTCGCAGAGTCGACTAGAGTTCGACGTCAGTGCACGCACGCTCACAAATCGAAGGTGAGAGAGAGAGGGGTGAAGTGTTTGTGGCTTGGAATCATGTTCTTTATGTTGTTATATAAAAAATCTAAATGATTCTAAATCTGGAAATGGAATAAAGATATAAGCTAGGTAGAATATTGGGCTTTTGATATGCCACAGCTTGATAATCTTGATTGTGATATAAACTTTTAAAAAAATATTATCGGTATATGATACCGAAATTTTTAAAAATATAATGAATTTACCTGTATATATTACCAAATATAATGAATATTTCTGAAAATATTAACAAATATTACCAGTATATATCGATATCACAGATACACCAAAATCAATGTACGATAGTATATCGTATATACCGATTAATAAGTATCAAATTTGTAGTATATCTTATATACTGATTATATAATAATATAATTTAATATTTTGGATTAAAATGATAAATATATTCATTAATAATTTATAAATCATTTATATTCGTTTGCACGAGATCAAGATGATGCTTCGACACAACCATATCAATTATTTTCACCCCAGTTTAAATTAGAGGAGTTTCATGATTTTGGTGTATTCAAAGAAATGCATTTGATCGACCTTGTCGAATTATTCAGATGTTAGAAGCAGTTCAAGTAGTATTATTAGTGCAGATTCTCAAGGAGGTTTCTGGATTGATCCATTTGAAGAAGATATATTGGAAATGGAGCTTTGGTGATGATTAATTTGCTGTAATTATATTAAATTTGTGAAATTGTTTTTCAATGGGGAGAAATTTAATGAATTTGGTTATGAATTTATAGTTTTTTTCTCATAATATTAAAAAAAAATTTACTGTATTTGAGAAAATAAATGTAAGTAAAAAAGTTAAATCATACTTAATTTATGTTAACATTGAACATTATGTAATATAATTATTATTCATGCTATAACTATTCTTACTCTTGACCCAAATAATTTTGAAATTTTGAATAATAATTTAATTTAAATAGTTAAATTTGAGAATCGGAAATTTGTCTCATCTAAAGCTTTGACTCTATGACTATTTTTGCTTGAAATTCCTATTTAGTTTTAGATTAATATGGAAAATTAGATTCAAAATAGAACTTTTGAACTATTGATATGGTAATAGAGTAGATTAGTAGTAAAACATACTATTGTACTATTGTATGATAATTATATTTAATTGTTTTGTAGAAATCTAAATAATTATTTGTTAATATATCAAACACGACTGTTGGAAGGTAGAAATGTATTTGATGAGTTTTTAAAAATAAGTTGGAGGAGTATAATCCTTATATTTTTAAATTTTAGCTTTGTTATTTATTGTATTATATGTGCAATATGAAAGAAGTGACGTCACATCGTAACATGATTTTGAGCTTGATTTGAATTATTTATACAATACTATTTAGTAAAAAAAATTTGTTCTTAAATATACAAATTTTTAATTTAAAATGATTAGTATGAAATCTATTTTAAATCAGTTAATATTTAGAAATCGATTTTCAATATAAAATGTTAAAAAAAATTCAATTATTTACCTACAGTCGTGTACAATTATCACTACCCTAATAAAATAAAGCAATAGTCTCACATAACATACTTGAATATAATTCATATTTAGGAGGAAAGTTTGAAATAATAAGTTGAATAAAAAAACCCATAAAAAAATACTTAGTTAGAAAAGCTCACTTTTTCCGCTTAAACCTTTAATTTGACTTTCTTCAAATATAGCGTGGTGTTTGCTTTGTTCATCGTCTTTCCTTAGAAACTTTTCCGTGACTTTAGAACGCCGTCTTCATCCTTTTATTTAGCGCCCACCCGAGGCGGCAGCCATTCGCACCCTCATCATTTCTTGTATTTGTTTCGGGCCCGGACATCAAACTGGCAGCCCAACTAATTAAAATTCCAAGCCCAGAATTGTCACGACTGCACTTCCTAAGGATAGAAAGTACGGTGGGTCGCGACTAATGGGGAATTAAGAAGCGGGGAAGAAGGGGGAAAACAATCAAAAGGGGTACAACATGTAGATCAACAGTCGAAACTTCATTATCAAATCATAGTTTTAGATCACGAAGCAACATAGTTCGAATGAAAAATAGTATCCTGTTCGCAGGCGACAGCACGGAGGCAGCAGCGACAGGTTGGCGACGGCTGGATCTCTTCACTCCGACGGCGTGCGCCGTCGTGAGGAAGGAGGACGCGAAGGAGAGGCGACGAAAGTTGAGAGAGAGCTCCCGGAATTTGGTGACTGAATTTGCGGCGAGAGAAAGAGAAATGGAGGAAGAAAAGAGGAAGAAGGAAAGGGGGACGAGAAGAGAGAGAGACGTGGAGTATGGTGGGAGAGGAAGAATTTGGGCCACTTTTGTTTTGTTGAAATTGGGCCTTTGTTTTAAAAAAAAATTGAGGCTAAGTAAATTGATAGATGTTTTTTTAGTTGGGCTCATCTTTTAAAATGGAGAAATAAGGTGGGTTGTTGGGTAATTTTCGTTGGGCTCGAAAATACATAGCTTGGGTTAGTTGATTAATTATTTGGGCAAATAATTAATTTAATCATGGGGAAAAATTTATTAAATCCCGAATTTTTTTGAAAGGCGAATAATATTATCCCAATTGCGAAATAAATATAATTGCGAAGAGAAATAGTTGCGATAATTTAATTATGCGCTTAAATAATTTTTGGAAATTTATTTCGACATCACGGTGGAAAATACGAGGAGCTAACAGAGGAATTATGAGCGTAAGTGGCCGACCGGTGTCGCACGCGACTCCTTGGGCGGCCGCCGAATAATCGAAAATGCACGAAAACTGAGAAAACGAGATCAAAGACTTTGATTAGAGTGTATGCATTCTAAATGTCTTCGTTATGGAGATTGATGTATACTTTATGTTTTTTTCGAAAAGGTGGTTCGCACGCCCGCTAAAGTTGGATCGAGAAGCTATTTAAGGAAATTCTAAGTTTTGAGGTGGGCTTTATTACTTAAACTCTTTTATTTGCAATGGCGTGTATATGGGAAGATAAGGGTGGTTAAAATGTTATGTCATGCCGTATTTTATATTTTGAATTGCCTATATGATTGCCTACTAGAATAATGTTCTACTAGACTTTGATGGTTAACGAATTCGGGGTCTAACTAGGGTCTAAGCCCTACTTAGGCTAGTGCACTGATGGGGATCGTGAGCCGTCCCTTGGGTCGGCCGGTCCAGTGATCGAGTTTGTGGCCACATTCTCGTTTCACATGATGGTTCAGATATGGTATATGATGGAGGATGACGATGACATTGTCCGCGCGGACACTATTTTATTTAAGGAATGATTTTAGTGTTTCTCGGCCTTTTAAAGTAAAACCCGAGTTTCACTCAATGATGGCTGACATAACTTTATGCGATGAAATGTATTTCGGGCATGAGTTCACTGAGTGCATCAAGTACTCAGCCCCTGCATGTGTTTTCCCTATGTGCAGGTTGAGCGTGGACGGGAGACGGAGGATGTTGAGCATTGGACCGAGACCATATTCAATAAACGTTCCAGTTGCTATTGTATCTTCATACATAGTAGTAGCTAACTCTCAATTGCTTCCGCTACTCTAAGTTTTACAAACTCCTATGTTTTTCTTTAATCCGTTGGACTATTTTCATTCGAACTATGTTGCTTCGTGATCTAAAACTATGATTTGATAATGAAGTTTCAACTGTTGATCTACATGTTGTACCCCTTTTGATTGTTTTCCCCCTTCTTCCCCGCTTCTTAATTTCCCCATTAGTCGCGACCCACCGTGCTTTCTATCCATAGAAAGTGCGGTCGTGACAAGAATCATGAATAAAACCGGCTCTGTTGAAAAAAGAAACTCAACTCACATCTCCTGGTCTCCTTCAATTCCTTAGGCCAAAACTTATTTTATTGAAAACAGGCCCAAAACAAAAAAATCAGGCCAATCACAAATTGAAATTGGCCCAAACAATTGGTTCAGTAGCCTAAACATCCCTACTATCTCTTCTTCTCCAAAATTCAAAATTAAATCCCTAAGAGCATCCGCAATGACGGACTTCCGCGCGGATATCAGACCGGCGTGCGCAACATCCGCGCGGGACGTCCACCATTGTGCAACTGTTCAACGGATACGGACGTCCGATACGGACACCGCATGTCCACACATTTTTGCTAACGTCCGTCGGGACGTCCGCCATTGCGTTGACTCTCACAGACGTCGGCGCGGAATTCCCAATTTTTGCATTAATTTTTTTTTTTAAAATTCTATAAATACGCCTCGTTGCACTTCATTTCAATCGCACCACTTGTTTTAACAAGTTTCTCTCTCTAACAAACTTTTCTTTCGAAGAACAATGGAGCACCAAGATAGCGATTCCCCTGCTTCGAGCGACTCACCGTCGCCTTTTTTCCCGTCGTCGGAACGGCGCCGATGTCTGCCTCGATGCCCCAACTGCTGGGGATGATGCCCCAACCTCATATGCCGGCAGAGATGATGCCAGGGTACTACAACATGTACCCGCAGTGGTATGGGATGATGAGCCAAATGTCCCAGATGCCCGGGGGGAGTTCCAGAATGCCACAAATGTTGGGTGATGCCTGGAATGCCGGGGATGATGCCCCTGATGCCCGGTATGATGATGCCAGGGACGATGCAGGGGTCGCCAGCGGGTGCGGGGGGAGTAGGCACAGGGTCTGAAAGAGCAGGTTTGTGCAGGTGTCGTTAAAATAAGGATGTATCCTACTGATCAGTATGGAAGTCCCTGCTAATCCTGAACCTGGTATCAATAATCATCAACCCACTTCTACTGGCTAGTATAATGGACGTAAGGGTCGAATCCCACAGAGATGAATGCGTTTTGGGAATTGAGGTGATATTCTGGAAATGTTTGGTTAGCTACCAAACTTTGGGTTGAGACTTTTTTTTTTCTCCTCAAACACCATCATGGCGGGGGGTTAAGGCGGACCCCCAACCTGTATATATCAAAAATCACCAAAGGAACATACATCAGACGAGCCCAAAAGTGACTCGGTCCGCAAGAGAGATACAAATCACAAGAGCTAACAAAGCTACTATGGTATCCCCACAGACCGGGTACTAACCATCTAACTAAAGAGAGAATAAGCATAACAAAGCTATACATCATAAAAAGAACAAGGATGATGGCCAAATGCGGGCCAAATCCAAAGGAAATCAAAACACCATAAATCAAAACCACGAACCAAGTAAAGTAGTCATCCATCTCGATATCTGAATCTGAAATTCGGATAGCCCAACTGGTCCATCCTGACGAGCGACTTCAAATACCGAGGCGCTGAATCCGCATCAAAGAAGGTGATGGCAGGGGTCTGGACCCCCCTACCTGCCAAAACGTCTGCTGGCCGGTTGCCCTCTCGATAGATGTGAGAGAACATAAACTGTATCTGTGCGAGCAAAGTACGAATGCGAGCCATGTGATGTCTCACATCCGCTGCTCCTCCGCGTCCTGAAGTGAACACCGCGACCACTGCTGCCGCATCCATCTCGACCCAAACCTGCGAGGAGAACTGCATAGCCAGTGTCAGCCCGTGAAGAAGAGCTAAAAGCTCCGCCTCGATGGCCGACCCAGCTACGAGAGGCGTACAAAAGGCCCCCAAGAGAGAACCATCTGAGCCCCGAACCACTCCCCCACCGCCTGCCTGACCCGTCGAGCTAGTAAAGGCCCCGTCGGTGTTCAGCTTCACCCAAGGATCGTCGGGTGGATGCCAAAGCACTTGCAGGGACCTCAGAACTCGCCGGCGAGAAGGAGCCAAAGGCATGAAGTCAACGGCCGGGGTGCAACCGCGCCAATGAAGGGGGAGTAGCACACCCGCCGCCACCAAGATCTGCAGGTGCCGAACAACCTGCCAAATAACATGTGAAGAACGAAACTTTGGGTTGAGACTTATCTAGGCAGGAATTTAAGGTGGTACTCTACTGACTAGGAGGTGGGAAAGGTGTTGGACAGGCGGCTGTGTACGTGTGAGTGGGGAACATGATGTTCGGCTAATAAATGTAGAAGATACGAGTTTACTATAAAAGGCTAAACGGAATATCAGAGGGAAAGAGGTAGTTAGGTGACTAGGCCTACAGGTCTGAAAAGTAACAGCTGAAAAGTAAGGAAAAGTAAAGGACAAAAGCAAAAGGTAACTAAAAAGTAAATGTGGTCCCAAATTTGGATGTGGACATTGTCTTCTCCAACAAGTCTGAACACAAATCAAACAACTCATGTTCCATGAACGAGAAATGCAGATTAACAACTTCAAGAAAACAGATCTACAATCTAAACTCCAAATCAAAAGATCGAACACTGAAACTGCAATTGTGCTTACTGGTCAACATGCAAGGTGGCAGAAAAACGTAAACTCGGATTTCACACTAAGACACTTCTGGAAAATAAATCTAAACAGCCACTGAACTAACAAATCACAGATCGAACAACTCCAAATGAAATCATGCTTCCAACACTTAGAAATTACTGCAAAAACTAGATCTAAGATACCTAGGCAGAATGAAATAGATTTGAACAGAAAGAGATGCATAAAAACAACTTCATTGCATAAAACGTTTGGATCTCAACAAAACACTTCAAAGGATGATAAGTACTGAAAATGCAGCAGATCCAACGAAAGAAAACAAGTAAAGGTTAACTAAGAAAGCGAATAGAGATTGTTTTGCCACTCCGGGCGATGAAACTGCTACGACTACGGAATAAACTGGCTGGAATGGTGGAAGGCGAATCTCCGGCGGACTTCTGGAACTTCAGGTGACCATGGTTGTGGCGAGGAACGAGAATATGAAAGACTAGGCTGAAGGACTGATCTTCCGAGAGAGAACTACTCTAACTAAGAGTGTTTTTCCTAAAGTTCCTCCCCTCTCTATCTTTAAGTGGCTTCCTTTTATAGGGAGGCTTGCCCTTGATTTTTAGGGTAGACTCTCTTCGCGAAATGACCTTTTTGCCTTTACTTGTGGCTGATCTTCCCAGCAATCCTTCTTCTCCATCTTGAGCCTTTTTTTTGGCATGCATAATGGCCGGTGTAGCAACATTCTGATGTCCTTTTCACCTGAGTTGTCCGAGCATTTCCATACTGACTAGAACACTTTCCCTGCACACTTTAGCAACTGTTTTGCAGATATATTCCAATTATGCACGTTATACTGGCCAGTAACCAAGGCCTAGAATACGACTTATCAAACTGCTCACACTTACCACATGCTTGTCCTCAAGCGTGAAGAACAAACATAAAGAAATAAGTCGAATTCTAGTCTGGTTACACCCCTGACCGACTCTATTCTAACCTAGACTCTAACTATGACGCAAAGAAAAACACATAACAAAGACAAACACATAGAAGAAAACTAAAAACACTTAGACACATTAACACAGTAATTGGGCTATATTTTCAACCATCCCTCCCCTTGGGATCAGGTGCAATCCGGCCTTAGACAACCTTGAACTTCCGCCGCCCCCCTTCTCTTTCCCTGTCAGTATATCTGCTCGTCAAGATCGCCCAAATTTTCGGCCAAACACTAGGTTCACTCAATCACTCATACCTCTCCGGGAATGTTAGGACTGTTCTCTCTAAATACTAGACCACAGATGCTTCGGACTTAGATCTCACGTGCAGCTACTGAAGGGCATTAAGGTTTGTAACGGGGCTATTGGTTGTAGTGTTTGGGGTGGATATTCCTAAGGCTCTAAGGTTCAAAAATTTCCACTTTATTTGGTGCGTGGGAACTATGTGTACTCGGGCTCTTGGTTGTTGCTTCTCTTGGCTGGCGCTTCTGGCTTTGATCTCCAACTGGTCAGTAGCTTCTTGTGGCTTCGCCACCCTTATTCCTTCTCTTTCTTTTTTGTGGTCAAGTTTTTCTGACCATTTTTCTTCATATTCTTCTCTTTTTTTTATTTGTGGCTTCGCCACCTTTATTCCTTCTTTTTTTGGGACCTGGGAGTACTCCTTGGTCGATTTTCTTCCTTGGGCCTTCAATCACTCTTGCCCAGTTGGATTCTGCTTTCTTGTACACCTTCTGGCCAGTTGCCTTCTTGCCTTATGCCTTGCACACACAATTCCAGGGGCTAGGGGTTATATCTGGGTATGTGTATGGCTAGAAAGTGGGGTTCTAAGGGTTGGAAAATAAATTTTTTTTGGGGGGGGGGGGTTTCCTACTGCCTTCAGTGTTGCTACACGCAGTCACTTCACCCTAGGCACCTTGTGGCAGCCGCTCTTTTCTTTTCAATATATGTGGAAAGTGGTTCCACTTAAAGCTATAACTCACATTTTAAGAAGGCTTTCGTGTTTGGCTCTAAGCATGGGCTTTTCCTTCATACTTGCGTCATCTATCCTGGCTAGGAGGTACTAAGGGGGGTTGTTTCTGTTTTCCAGCATGTCTTATCTCCCTCAATTCCCGTCACCGTCAGATCAAGACAGTTGAGTTTTAAGCCCAATCAACACAAAATAAAAATTAAAAAAAACTAGACCTAGACACTACGCAAACACTTAAACACAGACCACACATATACACATACATCATACACATACAACAGAACAACACAACACATGCGTCAAAATAGCGAACCCTGACTTCTCACACTTAGACTATTGCGTAGGCTAAGTGTTATGAAAAGGGTTTGCTCACATACTACACATATTATACTACCTAAAAAAAACAGCAAAACACAATTAAAATACGAAAAACTAAAAATAAAAAGAAAACTAACTTGTCATGGGGGGGTGAGGTCACATGTTCCTCCTGCTCCTTCGTGGGGCAGGCTTTGGTGCAGGTGGTTCCGTTGGTTGTTCCTCCTCTGTCTCGGAGTGGTTTCCTTCAGGCTCGGCCGACTCCTCGGCATCTCCGTTCTCTTGTTTCTCCTTTTCTATTTGGGGTCCTTGTGATCCGACTTCCTGGCCTCCGTGGCCGCTTGTACCAACTTCTCGTACTAACTTTTCAGCAGCTAACTCCCTCAAGATTCCTTCCATCACAGTTGCCAAACGGTTCAACTCCGCCCTTGCTTTCCTATTTTCATCGGCTAACCCCGCCACTGCTTTTTCCAACCTCTCCTGCCTCTGCTCCTGCGCTGGTGTTCCCTGGGCTGCCGTCGCTCTCTCAGCTGGTATAGCTTCTTCTCCCATCGCGTAGAAACGTGGTATGCCCTGCCTCACGTAAACGGTGTTCGTTCGGACGAACAATGATGTATCAAAGAGGCCAGGAGGGTCGACCATCGTCAAGGGAGATAAGTCCTCTCCCTCCGAGATAGCCATGTTGTTCCTAACAAAAACTTCCAATATATGGCAAAGGGAGATGTTCCTCGCTGGGTGGGTGGCGATGAGGTGACACTGGTACGCGGTCCAGAAACCCAGGTGCACTGTCCTCCCGCGCTTAGCACACCAGAGGAGGTACAGTTCGGTCATTGAAGTTCGGACGACGGAATTTGATTGCCCCAACAAATTAAAATCCAGGTAAAGCTGTACCAGACGCAAAATCGGGTTGTTGAAGTGGACGGAGCGGGAAATCGTGGACTGGAACTGCCCTGCGTCAGGGTGAGTAAGTTCCTCCCAGGCTTCCTGGAGCTCAAATTCGATGTGCCTCCGGGGAATTCCCCTCTCCCTACTTCTCCATTCTGGCCCTATGGCCTCTCCTAAACTACACATTCCCAATCTGACCGTCCACTCAATCAAGCTCATGCTCACCTCTCTTCCGAATACCCTAAAGGTTATGGACTCTTCATCCAGATCCGTAGTGACCTTGAATCTAAAGGTAGTGAAAAACTCATTTGCCAGCCTTATAGGTATACTCCGATCCCCATTCTCCAATAACCAATCAAAACCCAACGAACGCAAATGTAACAAGAGAGGCTCACGGGAATTCAATTCATCAAGTGCTGGGAAAAAGAGTACCTTCCCACTCTTAATCTGCTTGTTGTCGTCGTCCTTGTCATCAAACGCATCCTGAAGCTTTTTAGTGCTGAAGTGCTTCATGTCTTCTATTAGCTCGTCAGTGAGCTCCACCTTCCAACGTCGGTACTTCAATCTTTCCACGGGAGGATGCATCAACTCTCGATGGTTGTGTGGGAGCTGCTCCTCGCCATACTCCTCATCCTCTAGGGAGACGTCGCTTTCTGACCCCGATTCTTCACTTGCGGTATACTCACTCTCACTCGGCTCCTTTCAGCGCGGTGGGGCTCTTTAATCTGACTCTGTTATGGCGATGCCGGTGTTGACCGTGCGTTGCTTCTTGCTGCTTGGTTTCTTCTTAACAGGGGCTTTCCCCTTCATTTTCCTCTCCTTGCGGTATTTGTCCTCATCTCCCTCTTCATTTTCCTCTGGTCTCTCCTCTGTTGGTGTTGAAGGCTCCTTCTGGGCAGTAGACTGGGTCTCCAAGCGGATATGGGTACTGTCATCTCCTGGCTCTGGGTGACCTACTGACTCCGATGCGAGGTCCAGACCCTCAGCCATCGTGTCAGTTTCTTCTCTCTGGTCACTCGGCGTGGGTGAGACCACCTCGGTTGCTGTCGAGGCATCTTTCAAGTTGGTAGCCGATAAGGATTCCTCCCCAGGTTTTGTAGGAGTAGCCCTGTCTTCTTCACTAGAGATTTCCAACGCACTTGCTGCCGTGTTCGCTCCTGCCTTGCTAGATGTCCATTTCCCGAGGCGTCTTTGCGATACTCCCTTTGGCTTCAGCCGTTCTGCCTTTGGATCACCTTTCAACACCAAGTTTCTTTTAACTGCTTTCGGTTTCAATACTGGTGGTACCACCTGCTCTGGTTCTGTTGGTTGTACCTCGGTATCCTTCTCCTCGATTTGTGTATCACTCTCCCCTACTTCTGGCTGGAGAGTAACCGACTTCGGCTCTTCCTCTTCGGTCTGTTTCTCTTCCACCTTGTCTACTGGATGGTGGGCTAGGTCTTCTGGGTCGTTCCTTGTACCAGCTTCTTCACTCTCTCCTACTGCCTCCGATGCGAGGTTAAGACCCTCAGCCATCTTGGCAGTGCCATCTTCCATCCTGGTTACCTCGTTCAAAAGCTCCTCAAACTCCTCAACAGTCATAAGGACTTTCTTTCCGGCCGTTTCGTTCAGATCTATCCCCTTCCTTTCCATTTCCTTGGGGAACGAGTTCCGCTACCGGTGTTCTCTGCGATTCATCTTCTTCCTCCCGGCTCTTCTGCTCCTCGCTTGCTTTCCATTCGCCTTCCCCTAGGTCAGAGTCATAATAGGCAGAAAGAGGGTCAACATCCATTGGTTCGATTTGTTGGCGAGTCGGGGAGGGTTTTGAGGATTCTGATGGTGCGGTCGTCAAGGGAGATTTCTTTTCTGGAGGGATTGTTGAGGAAGTTGGAATGGAAGTCGGTGGGTGCACTGTGGGTTGAACATTTGTTTCTGGGGTAGGTACTATCGGGGTTCCCCCGGTCATGCTTGATCCGCCTCCGATTTGGCTAAAACCCACCAACACAGCCGCCCAATCTTTATTTGGGTCCTGCTGCCTGAGGTACTCCGCCAGTTCGTTCAAGGGAATCATCGCCGGAGCCTGAGGAATCGGCTCCGGTGGTTGCGGTTGTGGGTTTGGCGGCCGCTCTTCAGTCGGCGGTTGTATTTCTGGGGTTTCATCTTGGAGGTTTGAAGAGGGTCTCACCGAGGCTTGTTTGTTGGCCGATTTCTTTAAATCAACTAGTTGGGGAAGTGTGTCTGCGGGTGGAAGGTTTTTTGCAGCATCCCCCTCTTTTTCTAATTCACCATCTGAGAATTCCTCTGTACTGGCTGGTAGTTGAGCCCATGCGGCTGCAATAAATTCTGATTTCTGACAAAAGTTCATAATTGCTTTTTCTATATCTTCATCAGTCAACCCTTGGCTGCTGATCAGATCGCACCATGCAGCTGCTTCTACATCAGCCTGTCCATATACATCCAACGCTTGGAGTTTTTCCTGCAATAATTCGGTGTCAAGAAAATCTTGGACTAGGGGGTCAATTACATCAGCATAGCATAGATTTTCAGAATCGATAGGCTTCTTCATGGCCACATTGATATCAAAAGTAAATTTCTCCCCATGGAAATCTATGCAAATCGTCCCCTCAGCCATGTCCACGATTGTCTTAGCTGTCCTAAAAAACGGTCTCCCTAACAATATACCGCTAGACTCCCTAGCTTCAAACTCACTCATCTTGATCATATAAAAGTCAGCAGGATAAGTAAAATCATGCACTCTCACCAACACGTTTTCTAACACACCCTCAGGATTTATGCATGACCTATCAGCCAGTTGGATTAATACCCTAGTACTCGACAATCTAACTCCCTTTAATCGGTTATAGATTGACAAAGGCATGACATTAATAGAAGCTCCAAGATCACACATTGCATGCTCGACTTTTACATCTCCTATAGTTATAGGCAAAGTGAACATACCTGGATCGGCCCTCTTGGGCGGTAGCTTCTCCTGCACAATTGCAGACGCGATCCCTTCTACCATGATCTTCCCATCCTCCTGGGCTTTCCCAGCTATGAATTCCTTAATGAATTTTCCAAGTGGGGGTAGCTTCACGGCTTGGAGGAATGGTATGGTGACATCCAATTTCCCAAAAATCAACAAGTAGTCCACCGGGTTCTCCTTCTTTCTTTTTGTAACAAAGCGGAAAGGGAATGGTTTTCTTCTTTTCACCTCGTCTACCGGTGCTTCCTCAGCCCTTCCAGAGTCTTTCTTGGGCACATTCTGGGCTGGAGCTTCTTTCATGGGTTCTGTTTCTTTAGGAAGGTCTTCCCTAGGCAGCATGACTTTGGTTTCATCTTTTTCCAATGGCACTTCATCCAAAAAGAACGGATCTTGTATCTGAGGTAGGGGTCGGTTTAGCTCTTTTTCCGAGATGACGTCTTTCAGCAACTTGGTCCCACTAGGCACTCCACTGGTTTTCTTCGGTTGGGGTCCCTCATAGGCAGTACCGAATCGCAATGTGACCTTGCTCACGTTTGCCTTTTCAGGTACATGGACTGTAGATGGAAGTTTCCCTGCATTTCATTTCAAATCACCCACCGAACTGGCCAGCTGGGCCAACTGCCTATTCATCATATCCATGTTCGCTTTATGTTCCTTCTGGGCATTTTGCATCCCCTGCACTACTTCGTTGTGGGATTGCAACTCGCCCTTGATACCTTGCTGCGACGCGAGCAATTCTCCCATCATGTCCTCCATGGATCATCTGGTCCTGCTGGAATATTGTGACTGATTTGGGCCTTGGTGCTGGTTATACTGGGAACTTTGGTTGGGCTGGAAATTTTGGATGTTTTGTTGTTTCTGGTTAGGTGGGTATTGGTTATACTGGCCAGGAGGGTTATACTGGTCTTGGTGATATTGGTTCTGGTTCTGGTTTTTGAAATGATTTTGATTCTGATGGTGTTGGGGTGCTTGATTCGGCTGATTTTGGTAATTTTGGAAGTTTCTCTGGTGGGGTGGTATGTAGACAGGGTTTGGGTTTTGGTGTTGTGGGTTTTAGTTTTGGGATTGTTGGTTCCTTCCTGACCAGTTGAACTGGTGGTCCGGGTTTGCTGGCCCACGGTTGGGGTTTGGGTTCGAGTGGGGGTGATATTGGTTCTGACCTTGACCTTGGTTTTGATTTTGGTTCCCATCTCCCCATCGAAAATTTGGGTGATCCCTCCATGGTGCGTCTCGTTGTCTCCCTTGGATCCAATTCCCATTTGAGTTAAAATACCCAGCAGCATTAGCCTGTTCCATACTGACCAAGTCGTTTGGCTGATCATAGCTCGGTCATTGGTTTCCCTGTTCTGCACCCTTGTAGTTCCCAACTGGGGAAGTCGGCGGTGTATTCTTCTCGATTGCGCTTAGGAGTGACTTCTTCAGCTCATCCATCTTCAAATCCATCTTCTGTTCAAGCTTCTGCTCCTGGTCAGTAGACGAGGCACTTGCAACCCTTTCTTGGTTGTATCCATCACTTGAATGGTCATACTCCTTCTTCGCACTCAGTAGCTTCCTTAGGACCCTCTTTGCTTCGCTGACCCGTCGCTGCGTGAAGCTTCCTCCCGACGACGAATTGGCCAGGTCCTTGGTTATTATGTTCATCCCCTCATAGAAGGTATGATGTATCTCAATGTCCGCCATGCGATGATTGGGACATGCATCTAAAAGGCCCATATACCTCGCCCAATAATCGCTCAAGGGTTCATCGTACCCTTGCTTCACACTAGTTAATTCCCTCTTCAGCGCGCTTGTCTTGGATGACGGGAAAAACTCGCCTAGGAATACTGACTTGAATTCGGTCCAACTCTCAATGGAGTCGGGGGCAGGCGCATGAACAAGGTGTTTGCCTCCCATTTCAAAACGAACGGCAAAGCCTTCAATCTGTAGTCATCCTCGGTTGCCCCTGCTGGCCTCCTCTGCGCCCTACAAATCTTACAAAACTCATGAAGGAACTCGTAAGGGTCTTCATAGCTCTTCCCGCAGTACGTAGGCAGAAATGAGATCACATGAGGCTTCACATCACAGGCAGTTTGCCCTGGGGTCACAACTATGGCTTGAGGTGGTTCTCCCTCGGTATGTGCGTTCAACGTCCCGATCTCAGGATCTTCTTCTCATTAAGCGGCCATCCTTCTCGGGTTTCCCTCTATCCTTGGTATCTCTTTCGGTATTGGTCCTTCTATGGTGTATTGCTCCTCGTCACTACTAGAACCTAAGTCAGACAAAGCCGTCGACAAGCCAGATCGAGTGGTTACGAGTATAGATCCTCGCTGAAGTATCTTCGGCCTCCACTGGTCAGGAGCCGACTGCTTCTCATAAACTGAAATAAAAAGAAAGAGAAAAATTATCCACAATATATACGCCAAAGTATAACACACAATAACAATAAATAACGCCATTCATCCCCGGCAACGGCGCCATTTGAAAGAGCAGGTTTGTGCATGTGTCGTTAAAGCAAGGATGTATCCTACTGATCAGTATGGAAGTCCCTGCTAATCCTGAACCTGGTATCAATAATCCTCAACCCACTTCTACTGGCTAGTATAGTGGACGTAAGGGTCGAATCCCACAGAGATGAATGCGTTTTGGGAATTGTGGTGATATTCTGGAAAGGTTTGGTTAGCTACCACGCTTTGGGTTGAGACTTATCTAGGCTGGAATTTAAGGTGGTACTCTACTGACTAGGAGGTGGGAAAGGTGTTGGACAGGCGGCTGTGTACGTGTGAGTGGGGAACATGTTGTTCGGCTAATAAATGTAGAAGGTACGAGTTTACTATAAAAGGCTAAACGGAATATCAGAGGGAAAGAGTTAGTTAGGTGACTAGGCCTACAGGTCTGAAAAGTAACAGCTGAAAAGTAAGGAAAAGTAAAGGACAAAAGCAAAAAGTAACTAAAAAGTAAATGTGGTCCCAAATTTGGATGTGGACATTGTCTTCTCCAACAAGTCTGAACACAAATCAAACAACTCAGGTTCCATGAACGAAAAATGCAGATTAACAACTTCAAGAAAACAGATCTACAATCTAAACTCCAAATCAAAAGATCGAACACTGAAACTGCAATTATGCTTACTGGTCAACATGCATGGTGGCAGAATAACGTAAACTCGGATTTCTCACTAAGAAACTTCTGGAAAATAAATCTAAACAGCCACTGAACTAACAAATCACAGATCGAACAACTCCAAATGAAATCATGCTTCCAACACTTAGAAATTACTGCAACAACTAGATCTAAGCTACCTAGGCAGAATGAAACAGATTTGAACAGAAAGAGATGCATAAAAAAAACTTCATTGCATAAAACGTTTGGATCTCAACAAAACACTTCAAAGGATGATAAGTACTGAAAATGCAGCAGATCCAACGAAAGAAAACAAGTAAAGGTTAACTAAGAAAGCGAATAGAGATTGTTTTGCCACTCCGGGCGATGAAACTGCTACGACTACGGAATAAACTGGCTGGAATGGTGGAAGGCGAATCTCCGGCGGACTTCTGGAACTTCAGGTGACCATGGTTGTGGCGAGGAACGAGAATATGAAAGACTAGGCTGAAGGACTGATCTTCTGAGAGAGAACTACTCTAACTAAGAGTGTTTTTCCTAAAGTTCCTCCCCTCTCTATCTTTAAGTGGCTTCCTTTTATAGGGAGGCTTGCCCTTGATTTTTAGGGTAGACTCTCTTCGCGAAATGACCTTTTTGCCTTTACTTGTGGCTGATCTTCCCAGCAATCCTTCTTCTCCATCTTGAGCCTTTTTTTTGGCATGCATAATGGCCGGTGTAGCAACATTCTGATGTCCTTTTCACCTGAGTTGTCCGAGCATTTCCATACTGACTAGAACACTTTCCCTGCACACTTTAGCAACTGTTTCGCAGATATATTCCAATTATGCACGTTATACTGACCAGTAACCAAGGCCTAGAATACGACTTATTAGGGTCCCCCAATCACTGGTGGACAACGTCTACCGGCCCTACATGGATTTACTGTCGCCGGACAACCCGGCGAGTACTCCTGTCGAGACCCAGTTCACTGGCCTCGACACGTTCTCGCTGGAGGAGTTGGGGCTGTCTCCGATCCGGGATTTTCCCACCGACGCGCCGACGCCCACGGGGAGAAGGGGGATGGGAAAGGGAAGGGGAAAGGGGAGGGGAAGGGGACGAGACACTACATCGTCTTCGGCGGGGTACGATGGTGGGTCGGGGGCCGCTTATGTGGGGGAGGGGTCCAGCGGGAACAAGAGGACCATCTGGAGCATGGAGGAGTGCATTGCGCTGGCGAAGGCGTGGATCAGTGTAGTGGAGGATCCATACCTCGGGACGAACCAGCACATCGACAGGATGTGGTGGCGCATTAGCCAAAGCTACCTCCAGTTCAAACCAGCAGGGGGGAAGCCTCACAACGGCGAACAATGCCGGAAACAGTGGGAGCAACTGAGGAGGTAGCTCAGCCGCTTTGCCGGCCTTTACACGAACTGTCTCCGCATGGCGTCCAACGGCATGTCCGCCGAGGACGTGAAGCTTGTCGCGCACCAGCAGTACATCGATCCTTCAAAGGTGTTTGAGGAATTCAAGTATTGGGATGTCTATCTCGTGGTGCAGGATTCGGCCAAGTTCACTACAGGCGTCGAATCTGGTTGGCCGAAGCGAACGAGGATCAGCGCCTCCGGGGAGTATAGTAGCAGTGTTGGTTCCTACGAGCTCCCCCCCGCCGAGGCAGAGTTCCCCACACCCACATCGTCGAACCGCCGTCGTCGCCCGGTTGGGCAAAAGGCCGCGGCGGGGTCTCCGGGGGAAGCGGCAGCGGATCCGCCGAGGCCCAATCGGCAGCACCCACCCCAAACGATCCCGAGAACCCCTCATTCGCCTACATCGCGGCACATGAAACCTTATTATGTGCGATGGTTGAATGGCGCCAAGCGACCGACCCCCATTACAAGCGGAAGCTTAAACCCCTCCTCAACAGTATGCGGCGCGATTTGGGGTTCGACGAGATGTCGGATAGCGACGGCGAGGGGGGCGGCAGCAGCGGCGGCGACGACGAGGGTACCGTCGGCGGGGAATCCGAGGAGTGAGAAGACAATTTTTTTTTATATTTATGTAATTTTTTTATGTATTTTTTTTAATTAAGTATGTTTTTTTTAAATAAAGTGTTCTCGTTTTCTCCATATTTGTGTCGAAATTTTACTCCCGTAAATTACTTAATTACGTAAATTGTTAAATTGGTGAATTTGTGAATTTTTTTAATGTGGGAAGTCCGTCGGGATGTCCTTGGGGATGTCTGCCACTGTGCACTGGGATGTTCGTATGACGTAGCATCCGCAGTGGGAAGTCCGTATGACGTGGCATGAGGTGTTTTTGGAATGTCCGTATGACGTGGCATGAGGTGTTTTTCCTGCACCAATGCGGATGCCCTAACTAGACGCAACCTTCTTTTCTCTTTTCTCTCTTTCCTTTTTTGCGACAACACCGCCCGTTGCCGGCCCGTCGAGTTCACAGCGGCGGGATCACCGAGTACAAATTATCATCATAAATGCAACGAGCAAGCTGAGGTGGATAAGAATAAGCCACGTCGACAAATGAGTGTAACCGTCTAATATGAGCTGGCGGGATTGAGCTGACTCAGCGAGAGTGAGCAAATTTAAATAGGAGGCAAAGCTATTCATTCATGAAAATCGTGTGTTGATCACTCCGATGCATTTATGTTAGCTTAGTTACGTAATTTCAATTGTTGCCTGTTGTTCGTTGCAATGTCACTTTTTTCGTGTGAATCTTATTGAGAATTCCTCTGTTATAGTATGGAATTGGTGTGTGAGCTAGCTTAATTCAGACAAATTTGTGTGAAATTGCAACAAGTGGTATTCAGAGCTGTTCATCCTCGGACATGACGGCGACGCAAGCTATGGAGGCAGACGTAGGGCGATAGAGGCTGAGAGACGAATGGGGGAAACGTTTATTGAGTTGGGCCAACGGCAGGAGAAGATCAACGCTCGATTGGAGGAGATGATGCAGGCGATCATGGCTACCAAATTGCAGAATCAAGCTAAATTTGCATCAGAGGATTGATTTCAGGGGATCGGTGGAGCAAGAATGTGAAAGAAGATGATCTGATCGTTCAATTGCAGAGTCTGAAACAGGTATCACATATTCAAAGTTTTATCGAAGCATTTGCTCTGTTAAACTCTAAGGCTGGTATACAAGCATTGAATTTATTTTTATCGGGGTTAGTAGATGAAATGCGAATACCGATTTGTAGATTTAAACCAAAAACTTTAGCACATTCCTATGCTCTCTCCAAGCTCCAAGAGTTTACATTAACCGGCATTCTATGGTGTGACCATGATGAGCGATGTGAGGAAGAATCAGATTCTTCTATGGAGGATAGTATTAAATTGTTTGTTGTGGAAGAGGAACTTGATACTGCACACAATGAGAAGCAAACGGAAGTTCTAGATCAAGCCTGGATATCAAACACGAATTCAAATATTTAAGGATTTAACTACAAGTTTGATGAGTATAAGGAGTTTGCAGACATGATGGAGGCAGATAAGGAAGTTTTTGAAGGGGTTTCAAGAGCTTTGGATGAGGGTGGTGATGGCCATGTTGGTTTTGGCAATTGTTTGAATTTTTTTTTGCATTGTTATGTTGATGTAAAGGTTGGGGGAAAGTTCGATCATGGCCATGGCATTGAATTAGAGCAGTATGTTGTTGCTTTCACATTCTAAGAAACTCAAGGAAACTAAATGTCTGCCAACTGCTCGACGAAATGCATCAGTGTGAGTTCTCTCATCTATCTATTATTGAAGAGGCTGTCAGTTCTAAATCCTAAACCTATGGTGAAGATGAAGTTCATAGCTCGGCATGGTCAAGTGATTGGGGTGGATCTGAATTCTATGAGTAAGTCCTTATGTTTTTGGATTCCGGGGGCTATTGCTATTTTTTGAAGTGTCTTGGAGGTGAAGGCCATGTGCAGTGAGCCTCAGCTAAGGCAGGGGAGGACCGGGTTCATGTGGTTATATTGGAGGAGTTAGGTTGGTTGTTTGTTGGAATTTATGAAGGATTTAACAGAGCTGGTGCCCCAAAATTCCTCATGAGCCATTTGTACAATGTCATGTATGATGCAGCACATGTTACTGGGAATTTTCATCCTTCTGATGTTATTACAGCTTATCAACAAGGCTTGGAAAGAAAAGAAGGCGAAGGAGGACTAAAATTTGTTAAAAAGGTGATATTGGGAGGGTAAAAAACATTGTAGTGTTGTGGAGGAAGAGGCGACCAGGTCCGTAAAGGAAGCTCTTACAATTTCTGGAAATAAGTTTGACAGTTCCAAGAGCTTGTATCAGCACCTTGATGTTGCTAGTTTTATGGAATCATCTAACGTTCTTGGTGAAGAGATGATTGAGCCCAAAGCAATCTGCCTCTGTTAAGAAATGGAAAGATTTGAGTAACTTGGGGAACTCAGAGAGTAAGCGCTGTGAATCGAAGTTAGGTGCTAAGGTTGATAACTTGGGTAGTTTGGCTAACTACACGACTAAATTCTTGTATATGTACTTTATTGACACACGCACACATAGAACTATAATATTATGTGTTTTTCTATGTCAGATATTCTCCAGACTTCTCAGGCAGAGTGAGAGGAGTGGTACAGGGGGTGTTTCAAAAGCCTGTATGTGTAGAACATCTATGTAGATATCAAAGAAGATGCCTTCAAGAAGTTCATAAACGGTGTCATAATGAAGGGTGAGAAGGGGAAATTGAAAGCATTTGGTTTATCAACTAAGAGAGAATTTTAGACAAATGTCTTAATACTTCTACTTATCACAGTAGAGAGCCTATATCTGTCATCAATCTTGAGAGGCATGTTCGTGTAAAAGATTTGATCTGTGACTATGGAGCAGTAAACTTAGTTCGGCTATCTCGTCTAGTTTTCAGCAGGACGTCAGCTGGAAAGGCAACGAGCAAGCAAGTTGCATAAGCCTTTTAAACTGGTCTGAGACTATGCTTACTTCAAATGTCCAACTCTATTCAAGCAACTTGACACCCTGCTGCATTCCACTGTGTATCAATACTGTGAACTTTGTAAGAAATTCAAAACTGTGTACTGTCATTGAAGACTAGAAACTAACTCTTGGTGTCTAGTTAGTTATAAAGTTGTACAGTCTATTCTGTGTAGGCATCATAGTTTTACTAAAGTGGCAAAGGGGCTGATTAATTACTCTGTTGCCAGGGTCATCACCACACGCCGGAGACTAGAGGCCTTTGCCTATCAGATGAACAAACTGTTAACACGGTACGTGCAAATCTTCACTGCGAACTAAATATCAACAGAATAACGCTGTTAAAATATTTTTCGTTCTCAACTTTCGACCCTTCAATTCCCAGATACTGAGGCAACCCAAAGTAGGAGGATATCGCGTAACAGACTTGTTTCCTGAGCCTTACACACTCGTTCGGAAATGTGAAGCAACAGCGATCCTCATTCTGTATGGTCTGCCTAGGTAGAGTCACTTATATGTTATAGCTCATCTTCTGCCTTTTTGGATCCTCACCATAATTAACCTGTGGCCTGATGTAGATAACTGACTGGGTCAATCCTAGCTCATGAAATGATGCATGTGTGGCTCCGTCTGAAAGGTAAACGTTCACTAATTTCACCATTTTGAATTAAACATTTCTCTTGCTGCAGTACATGTCTACTAACTTATCAACCAAGTCCCCTTTCAGGTTACCCGAATCTTAGTCCAAAAGTCGAAGAAGGAATCTGCCAAGTGATGGCTCACATGTGGTTAGAGTCAGAGATCATTCCTTGCTCTTGTAGCAATGCAGCTTCTGCCTCGACCTCAGCATCCTCGTCTGGCTCTTCGAAGAAGGGGAAGAGGTCTGCATTTGGGAAAAAAACTTGGTGAGTTTTTCATGCAGCGGATACAATCAGATAGTTCTGAAGTTTACGGAGATGGTGTCAGGGAAGGCAACAAGGCGTTGCTCAAATACGGGCTGAGGAGCACTCTCGATCACATTCGCCTGACAGGGAGTTTTCCTTGTTAACTTGATATCTCCATTTGGTATGAAATTTTTATCTCTATATTTGTATATTCATTTGTCTTGCATATAATTGGATGCGCATAAAGCAAGTGACTTATTAATTTTTCTTTAGCTAATAATCGCTATAGAATACAATGAAATGAAAAACAAGCCGCCAAATGTAAACCGAAATATTTGTTCATGTATCATCAAATAGTTGGTATGAGAATTGATCCATGTTCCCCCTTTAACAATTATTTTGATTTTGATTTTTATCGATTTGTTGTTGGAGCGAAGGTGAGATGGACGATAGCGAAGCCAATGAGTGATGGGTGGGAAGAGGGATTTGAGGTGGAGGAGTTGGCAAGAGTGTTATGGAAATAGGCAGGGAAACTTGATTGATAGATTCATATCTTTCTACACTCCTTATTCAATAATTTATAATGGAGGAAAATAACTGAAATGATAGCTAATTTTATCTTCTAAAATGCAGAACATGGATCATAACTTCTCCACGAAAAAGGAAAAACACTAGCAACTATATATCTTTCACACATAATCCTTCATTCATTTGGTTGTGTGAGTGGGACGTGCGTCTACCTCATGATTCATCGCTGCATTTCTGGAAGCCGGTTGATTCAGGTAATAATATTAGCTTGAATCTCGAGTTTCTTAACTTAGTTGCCTTAATCATCGTTTATTTATCCACTCAATAATTACTGGCTCTGGCTCGTTTGCTCTTTTACTTTATTTTCTAACGTAATTCAATAAATATAATTTTTTAAATCACATATTTTAAAGAAATCAATCACTTTGACACACAGAGTATTTGATTTACCACCTTAAACAAAGAAATCCATTTAAGATGGATTCACCTTCAGAATAGAAATCCTCTCCTTTTCTATGGTTATTTACTAATAGATGTAGCTCATGCATTAGGACTCTCATTTTTTAGCGGCACGGATTTTAAAAAATGTTAAGAAAAGTGGATGGAAAAAAGTTAGTAGAATAGGGGTCTCACTTGTATATATTAGTTTTAAATAAAATGTGAGTGGAATGAGTTAGTGGAAGGTGAGGCTCTATTACCATTTATGGTAAAATGAAACCGGGACTCCTATTCGCGGACGGACTAAAATGAAAAAATGCGACTCATATTCGCGGACAGAGGAAGTATAAAAGAATGAATTTCACTAATAAAATCCATTACAATTAACAAAACAGCATAGCGTAAACTTAAATTGAACAATTTTGTTATAAACAACTCACAAAATTGGGAAAAACTACACAAAACATGCAACAAACAACGAACGATAAGGGAGTAATAATGATGAAAGATTGAAGAAAACTTACCGTAATCGCTGAGGATATGGAAGAAATAGCCGGAAATCGGAAGAAAATCGCGCTGCCCCTTCTTCTCTACTTTTTCGCGCATAATGATATTCTGCTTCTGGAACTGGCCGTTATGTTTGAAACAGAGACGCATGACCCTTATGCGTTTTAGGGATTAAATAAAAAATTTTAAAAATATAAAACGCATAAATGTAATGTGTCTTACCGTAAAACGCTTGACCCTCGTGTGTTTCATTTACAGACGACGCATGAGGATCATGCGTCGCTCACAAACTGGGATGCTAAAAAAAGCGCAGTAGTAAGATGGAATGACTAATGTGTCCTAGAACAAAAAAAGAATTAACCCACACTTCTCATATTCATGTCATTAAACACTATATTTGTGAGAAAATATTCTCTACTTACTTAACTACTGTAATTGTTGTGAGATAGAGAAGAAAGTTTGAGTGTTGTTCTTGAGTAAATAAAATTGTGTTCTTGAATCTTGAGGTAAAAAAACAAAACCGAGTTATGGTTGTAGTTTTTGAATTTTATGTACTGAGAGGACTACTTATTAGTCTTCAGGGATACAAGACTCATACTAATATTTGGCTATACCATAATTATATTGTCCATCTATAGTATAGTTTTAGCCTTTTAGGACTAATAAAAAGTGCACCAATCACTCCTATTAAAGATCACTGAACTGATTGATGTTATTTAGATTTTAATTTCTCTGATTGTGTCATGTATGTACTTTGTAAATATGAAACTCGCCTTGTACCAATTTTGTCACAAAATACAGAACACATTTTCATATCTTATGTAACTTACAAGATGTAAAGCAAAGCATTAGATGATGCATACTAGTTTGATTCAATGGAAAATGATTGAGGATTGTAAACATCAGGCTGGATTTTTATGAGAGCATTAACGACTTCACCATGCTTAGTCTTGTGGTAGGTTGTGGAGCCAAGCACGCGGCGCACAGCTTCAGCAGATGCAGTGCAAGCTCACTCTGGTCGATGGCGAAGCCAAGTGGATGCTTCACTTGAAGACGAGGATCAACAAGGGTATTGACTTCATCTGCCTTGTGTGTTCCATCAGCAGCGGAGATCACTACTTCAGACACAAGAGATTCTTCACCATCTCGTACCAACAAAGCTTCTCTTCCGGTGATCAACTCCAACAGCACCACCCCAAATGCGTAGATATCTATCTTAGGGCTAACTTCCCCTGCTTCAACATACTCTGGTGCCATGTAACCCTTTCCTCCAACAATCGAGCAGGAATGTGACTTCCCATTCTCTCCAGCTAAGCTAAAATTTGTGATCTTTGCTCTGAGTTCGCGGTTGAGTAAGATATTGCAGCTGTTGATGTCCTTGTGCACATAAGCTGGAGAAGTGCAGTTGTGTAGATAATCGAGCCCTTTTGCAACGTCTAGAGCAATGAGAATCCGGTGGTTCCAACTGTGGGCGAAGGCACTCGTCTCTCTACAAAGCCAGTTCTTTAAAGAGCCTTCCTCCATGTACTCATAAACTAGGTAGAATACCCCATGATGCTCACAAACACCATAGAGGTTGATCAAGTTGAAGTGGTTGAGATTGCCGAGAATCTTAATCTCTTTGGAGATATCTCTGCTTGTCTTCTTCACAGCTACTCGATTCCTACGAAGAATCCCATGGTGGGTGGACTCACTCAACCTCCTCTGTTGGCTGAAGTTGTCTGTTGCAGCCTCCAACTCTTCATACTTGTATATTTTCAAACTCTCCCCTATTCCAACAACCTTATCTAGAAAGGGATTAGGTAATCTCTGTTTCATTTCCTTCGATACTCGTGCATCTCTAACTCTCATAAAATGCATGAATCCGAGGAGACCAAGGAAGCAGAATATAACCAGAGCAGCACCACAGAAAGATGTGTGGGAGACTGCTGCGTACGGAAAGGATGTAGAGAAAAACCATCTCAGCTTAGAAGCTTGAGGTTCTGTTTGTAGAGGAATCAAGATAGTTGTGAAGGGATAAACGATTGGATCCTCGGTAGCAAATCCATTAGCTGCAGCTACACTTTTGGCACTCACATTGAACTTTTTACTAATATTAGCAACAGAATCATGCCATGTTATCAAGAATGTGAGCAGAAACTTGTTCCCATTCGAGATCTGCTCCTCACTTGGACAAGCACACCTAAGGGGCACATGAAGATTCGTTGATGGGATTAGCTTGAATTCGCTATAGGGGTTGTGGTGTTTGAGGGCATTACAAGAGGTGAGGCCTTGGTAAGTCTGGTTTGCAATGGTGAAGTAGGTCTCGTTCGTCGACTTGTAGATGTACGAGGTGTTGGCCTGATAGTGCTTCCCCAAGCATGAGCACATTGCAGGCATGAACACAGCACTGTCGGGAGGTATGGTCTCAGAGGCCGTGATGTTGTTGAGGCGCGCTAGCTCTTGAGGGTCGGTGACTCATGCTAATTTTGCATTAAAAAGCGTCACCCACAAGTGTACGGGCTAAGTAGCATGTATCAAGCTAAAATTATCGATTCTCGAAGACTAAAAGCTAGTTTGAGTATTACGATGCAACTTTGAATACTATCTAGACTACTAAAAGGGGTTTTTGGTTTTCTATAACTAAGATCAAAGAACAATTAATCAAGTAAAGACAATTAACGAAGCAAGACAAACAAATGATGGCTTTTCACACAAATTAGGAAAGGTAGGGATATGAATCCGTTAGTATGGATCACGGGTCTCACCTAGGGATCATGCTCATCTATTAGTTCTCATATGTGGCTAGAAAGGTCGGGATAATTGGTTAGACCCCTCTCGGGTGCATCTAACACGTGGATTAATCTCTAGTGTAGGAGTCTCCTCCATACAATTCAAAATTAACTCTCTAGAACAACTGACCCAAGTCCTCTCTCTAGCTCATGCATCTCTCGATCACATGTAATGCACGTAGTTGTTGATTACCTAACCATTGTAATCATTCATCTCTCAACGTCAATAATTAGAACAAGATATATCAAATTGTTAGCTAGGCAATTAGATAATAAGAGCTCAATAACCAACAAAACCAACACAAGAGATAGATAAAATAAATCAAGGATCAACCCATGGATTCTATACAAACATCACCATATTCCTAAGGAAAATCTAGCTACTCATAGTCAAAGGTAAAATAAAAAGAAAAACAAAGCAAATAGAAGAAAACATGGATAGAAAGTAGAATCTAGAACTCCCTATGGTAGAAATGATGGTAGGGAGTCTTCTCCTTCAATCTCTTGAGAGGGGAAGCTCCTAAGCCTTCAAATCCTCTTCAAAACCTTGCTTTCTTGCTCAGAATCGTCGTGTGGGAATTAGGGGCAAATGAGTAACTGCTGAAAAAACCCGACCGGGTGATCTGGAAGTGGCGAAACACCCGACCTGGTCTTCTCTCCGGAGCCCGTAAATTCTTCAAAACACCCGACGTAAATTCTTCAAAACACCCGACTGGGTGTTTTGGTGAATGAAAAACACTCGGCCGGGTCTTCTCTCTGGAGTCAGCCTCGTTCGGTCCGTTTTGCCCGTTTTAACCTGTTTTCACTTCAAAACTCCAACAAACTGATTACTTTATCTAATTGATGACTAAATGGGTGAAAACCTATAATAAACACCTTAATTCACCAAACACACGAGTTAATCACCTCTAAAACCATTCTAAACTATGAGTTTATCAGTTGGACGAGGTTAGGTTGGTATGGACGAGGAATAAGGTGGTTGGGTTCTGAACATCAACATGGCTTTGCAAGAAGGCCTTTCATAGTTGCAGCTGTAGAGGAACGCCGAAGATGGTCCTGTTTCATCGGATGCTTCGCAGTTCATAACCGAATTACCTGAATACTGCTGCTAGCCGTTGGATAGAGATGACGGCGAGGCCAATATTATAAGAAACGGGATTAGATTCTTGCTTATGATCATGTACAATTTTGCTTAGGCTAAATTGGATGAAGAAGCTTAATTAATGGAGTAATTTGAAAATCAATCATATAACAACCAACCAAAACTAAGGACAAAGTCAAAGCCAATTAGCTTCAACTATATACTCAAAGTCAGAAATATATATATATATATATATATATATATATATATATATATAGGTGTGATCAAATACAAACTCTCATTTATCATGCAAACTACAAACTCTAATCACACACCATCATTGTAACTAATCTACGGCTGTTAGGAGGTTACAAATTCGATGTCACTGGGCAGTGCAATTTATGTCAGCGGGGGGTGTATATGGAAATCGATTTTTGTCGGCAGTTACATACATCCTCATTTCACTCCAATCTGGTATAATCATAACCAGAATTGTTTGTAACCGTTCTTAGGCGTGATTAGTAAAGGATGACCCCCTAATTTATCTCCATTCTCCCATTCTACCATTATTATCATTTTTTGGAAAGAGATTACATTACTCATTCAGCCATAAAATATAACATATCTTAATTATTCAACATTGCAATATAAACTTCGATCTCCTGTTGAAATTCATATCCGAAATCTTCTCCAGTGCTCTTTTTCAGCGTTCTTCTCCGGCATAAGGTATTTTTCTTGCTAATTTGAATAATATGTGTAACATAATGTTGAAACCAATGACGATTATATTCTATGTTTTTACGTTCGTTGATGGATGAGGTTGAGTAGTAGGCTATATTTTCGAAATCGTTGCTGAATCTGTTTTCGAAATGTAGTTTTTGTTCAAGATTATCCAATTTTTTATGCTTGTTCTGATGCACCATGCATTACCTGCCAGCAATGTGTTTTACCTGATATAGTTTGCGATGATATTCGGCTAATTTTTCCGCTGACATTCCATGATGACATTCTTGGATGATGATTATCTATCGTGTGTACAGCTGCAGTTTAGATTTCGAAATGGTTGATGTCCCTCTGATGAATTTTCTGTCATTTTTTTGGTGAAAAATTGTTGAATATATAGTGTAAGTTGTTGTGCTTGACTGAAGAAGACATAGCACGTAGAGTAGATTATGCATATGCATTTGGTTATATTGCGAAATGGTTGATGAATCCGTTTTCGAAATGTAGATTTTGTGCAAGATTATCTAATTTTTTATGCTTGTTCTAATGGTGTATACATAATCTGTCAGCAATGTGTTTAATCTGATATAGTGTGCAATGATATTCTGCCAATTTGGCCGTTGACATTCTGTGATGACATTCTTCGATGACGATTCTCTATCGTGTTTACAGCTGTTGTTATTCCAGATTGCAGACCCGAGCTGAAACCGTACATTGGTCAGGTGTTTGAAACATTAGACGATGGAATTTCCTTTTATGAAGAATATGCCAACGATTGCCGGTTTGATACTCGAAGATTTGGATACAAATACGCAAATGGTGTCGAAACCTGGCAGACCATTGTGTGCAACAGGCAAGGTGAAAAGTTGGATGTCGACGAAGAGGGGAGTTATACCAAACGTAGACATCGTTCTAGCAGATGTCAATGCAATGCGAAACTTACGTTGAAGTATATAACCGATTCCGACAGTCCTCGATATGCTGTCGGCAACTTTGTAGACCAACACAATCATGTTATGGTTGATACAAAGCACGTCCGATACATGAAATCCAACCGTAACTTGGGGATATCCATTACAAATTCCTGCAGGACTGCACAAAGGCCAACATTGGACCTACACAGACTTTCAATTTATTGAAGGAGTTCCTGGGTGGCTATGATGCTGTGGGTTGCACCGTTACTGATTTACGGAACGGCAAGCGCGACATATTGCAAGAAATGAAAGGCGTTGATGTCCAGATGATTTTAAATCAAATGGAGGAGAAGAAGAACACTAGTGACGGTTTCCATTACAAATTCCAGCAAGGTAGTGATGGAAAGTTACTTAGTCTTTTTTGGTGTGACGCTGTGTCGCGAAAGAACTACAAGATGTTCGGTGACATTGTATCCTTTGATACTACTTACTCAACAAATAGGTAATCACACGTGTAGATTGTGTCTGACATTTTATTCATTTTTTTTATGCTCTCAATTCAGGTGTTGTGTTTAGCTCTTGTTGACATTTTCCTCACTGGTGTTGCATGGTGTTTGGGCCATTCACTGGAAAAGACAACCACGGATGCCCTGTTACATTTGGTGCCGGCTTCGTGTCAAATGAGGGCGCCGACTCATTCTCTTGGTTGCTCAGTGAGTTGTAGAATGTATGGGTTTCGCACCTAAGTTGATACTAACTGACCAGGATTGGGGGATGAAACTTGCCATAGAACGTGTGCTAACTAGTACTAGGCATCGTTGGTGCATGTGGCACATTATGATGAAGCTTCCTGAAAAGGTACCCAAAAGAATACTTGCCAACAAAGAGTTGAAGAAGGATTTGGACTCTTGTATATGGTCTGAATTGTTGGAGCCAGAGGAATTTGAAGAAACTTGGCTGACCATTATGGACCAATATGGTTTACAAAACGTATCTTGGTTCACAACTATGTTCACACAACGAGAGTATTGGATTCCAGCATATTTTAGGGATTTCCCAATGGGGTCATTGTTGAAGACAACATCATTCTCTGAGTCCGAGAACAGCTTTTTCAAAAGGTACACAAAACCACACTTCAATCTTGCTGACTTTGTGATGCACTACAACAATGCGTTGGATGCTCAACGTAACATATCAGAAAGGCTTGATTTCTCTGATGCTACAAAAGTCCCCATCCTGTCAACGGAGCTCTTATTTGAGAAACACGCAGCGGATATGTATACAGATCGCATCTTTCAGCAAGTTCAAGATGAGATCGTCGAGGCGCATCGACGTTGCAGAATGACTCACTTCGAGATGGAAGACAATACTGAGATTTACACAATAACGGACAGCCTTCGAAACAAAGTTGTTGTCCGCCACGAAGTTGGCACCGAATCTTACCACTGTGATTGTAAGTTATTTTTGCGGCGTGGAATATTATGTTGCCACATTTTTGTTTGTTCAAAAACCATGACGTGAAGGAAATACCAGATACATATATAGGTACAAGGTGGCTGAAGACGCCATTGTTGAAATCAGCCCACTGTGATCCTAGTGAGGAAGCATCGTCATCTGAAGGTTTGTATTTAACGTGGTTCATTTATTTTTTCCTTTATTCGTTCATATATTATGTCCACATGTTGACACGGTACTGACATAATGTTGCTTCAGTTTCACAAGTTGATCGTAAACGAGTTGTAGCAGCCAAACTGCATTCGTTGTACTTTCGCTTATTTCAACGAGCACAGAGCAATGACGATGTTGCACTATTCGATGGAATGGAAGAACTTAGTCAAAAACTCTTTGGGGATACAGTACCTTCAGTGTCTTCGATGGATAAAGCAAAGAGGATTGAGAATCTGAACGAGGCATCTCGACCGAGTGTTGTTAACGTGCACCCTCCCAATGTAGTGAGTACAAAGGGATCTGGCAGCAGTTCTGGAAAGAGAATTGCATCAGCAACTGAGAAGGCTATCATACTACAGAATAAACCTAAGAGGCGATGTGCAAAGTGTCGAGAAATGGGCCATCACGATGCAAGGAATTGTGGTAGGGAGAAAGGAAAAGCCAAAATGTAGGATTTTTGCTTAGTTTCCATACTGCTTAGTTTCCATATTGTTTCCATAATGTCAACAGCAGCATCAAATGTCAACAAGGTTAATAAATGTCTACAATGACAACATATTATTGTAATATGTTGTTTCTCTAAATTTTTTCTTCACAGGGATTCTTCCCTGTAATCAAACCCTCAACACAGAATGTCAATATGTAGACCAATTATAGCAACAACAGTAACAAATGTCAACGAGGTTACTCAATGTTTATAGTAATATCAACACCATGTCATAATGAAACCTGTTCAAAATGAATTACATTGAACGAATCAAATTGGAGAGAATACCAATACCAAGTTGACTCAGTTGAAACAAATTCCTAATGTTGATAATTCATTTAACAAAACAACAAGTCATCAAGCCAAAAGTTCTCAATATCAATATCCATAAACTACCACTAACATTTGAAAAAAAAGATCATCAACTTCAAATCAACTCATTTAATCTTGCTTCTCTTCCTGGTAGGCTGATTGCATTGCTCGTTGCTGGGAGCCTTGTTCAACATGCCATTCACTTGTCGCGCATATTCTGTTCTGAAAGTAGGCGTCACGTTGATGTAATGACTCATGTAGGACAAGAACCTTTCTTTGGCAATGTTGAATGGTGCAAGGAGCATGTTCTTGCAATACCTCTCCCTCAAAATCTGCAGAATCCTCACACTAGCACCTTGAGACCAATAGCCTTTAAATTGTCAGGGTTACCCTTGTAGGCCTCCATGTGTCTCATCAGGAATACTGCCGAGTCATTAGTGGCCAGGGTTGTCTTCCAGGGCAAGTCTAGCAGTCGGGTTCTTTGCTCATTCATTATTACTTCACACATTGCGTTCAGTCCCTTCGACTTGAGATAAAAACCGAGAAAATTCCTCTGTAAAAAAAGGCAAGGGTTAATGTAAGCTCTTTCATGTCAGCCTTGATCCATTGGCAAGCTGTAATGTCAGCGTAAACAACATTGACAAAGGGAATACAACGATATCAACAACTCCTCATTCTCATAATGAACACAAATGTAGAATACCTACAAAAATGCATCCAACCATTTCTACACCAAATGTCAGTGACCACACATCACACACACCATGCACCACACACACAGGTTAACTTTCACACATCATTCTGTATCAGTGATATCATCAATATAGTATCTTAAAATCGACAAGCACATCCAAGATTAAATATAGCATCAACATGTGTACTTACAAGTAGACCCAGGTCTCTCCCATATTTGGTCGCATCTGGAATACCGTTCTCAGGCACGACAATGTCTAGCACGTCCGCAACCCCAGTCTTAAAGGAAAAGCAAACTAAATGGTACTGCCTATTTGAAAAGATTGGGAAAAATATCTGCACATAATAATACACTTGCTTCAATATGCATTTTCGAGGACGTCGTTTTTATTGAAACTAGTAGAATTACCAAATCATATTTTGTGAAATCAAAGTTTCCATCCATGCTGAATTGACCATCCATCTCCTCACAGAATGCATGCGCAGCTTCGGACTCTACCCAACTAGTTCTCCTTTCAACCACATTGAATGTCTGCAATCGTGACACATTGTCATTAGAAATAAAATAATACAAATTACATCACATTAACAGTACACTTACTGTTGGAGATGTGGTGGCAAACAATCTCCTGGGATTCTTTGCTGATTCTTCCTCTTCCATGCGATTCAGATACCAAGCCCAAGCATCGACAACTCCAACATCAACAGCTTCATGGGGCTTCAATGTGCTGAATTTTCTTTTACTAAGTTCCACCATATCATCATCGTAGACAACATGATCCCTAGATTTCAACCATACGTTATTCAAGTCACCAACTTTTGTTAAAATAACCCAATAATAATACAATTTTTTGCTTACGTCCACATGTAGGGAGTTGCAAGTAGGAATTGGTAACAATCCCTCTCTTCTCTAGTCCATAAAGGGCTCATGCGCGTTGACATCGATCCCTCTCTTCTCCCCGCAGGCAATCTCATTTTTTTCAATGGAGTAGGCTGTATGTCAGCAAACGTGCTCTCTTCACGATGACTCTCTGCATCTCCACGTAGAGGTAATTTACCCCTGTCAACGCCCCTGGTAACTATTTGTGTCTCAAAGGCAGCAATCACCTAGAACATATATTGCTTCCACAGCAGAACAGATGGCTATATCTACTTCGTCGTGCTGCATTAGAAAAATAGAAAAGTCTACAATGTCAACAACTTATGCCAAATGTCAACAACCTTATCCAAAATCAACATCCAGCCGCAAATGTCAACACCCCTACTTAAATGCAGCATTACTAAGCTCAGCTGTTTTACATACCTCCGCCTCAACATCACGCGCTATAGCCCTAGCCACATCGAGTGCATTATCCTCATTCACAACCGTTCCTGCTTTCACAGCAGACATGGGCTCTTTCCCAATGTCACTACCAGTCATAAAATCCGGACAGTCTCCTCCTAATTCGGCAACCGGCTCTCTTTCCCCTTCCTGGGAAACACCTTCATCCCCACTTAAAAATAGGTCAGCTGGCACCCTTAGCTCGTTCTTCGACACGTCAACCTTCACGAAAAGTAAGCTAGGATGATTGAGGAAGCAATCAATTAAAACCAAAAAAAAATGTGGCCAACATACCTGAAGTGTCGCAGAGTTTGTTATGTGTTTTCGTTTGTTGTGAAAATGCGATGCTAGGTCGAGACACCAAGTCTTATGAATCCACTAGATCACTTGGTCTAGGAACTCAATGTAACAAGGAATACTCTGTCGTTGTACACACAAACTCCCCTTCAAGATCCCTCAACCCGAATACTATAAATTAGTATAGAGAAGCAGGGGTCGATCCCACGAAGATGGATACGTAAGAAAGCATTTAGAGACTCTTGACTAAGCGGCTGCTGCCACGCAAACAAGGTTGAGGTATAACTACTACTAGACCTAGGTAGGAAATATAAACGCTAGACCTAGAAAGCTGTAAACATGCTGAGATCAAACATCATCAAGACTTCGGTGTATTAAATTCACTTCCTAGACCGTGTAAACGACTACCTAATTTAGCTAGACAGAAAACAACTAACAGTGGGGACCATGCCCCAGAAATAGCAAGTACGGCAGAAAAGCTGCAAATAACTAACTGAGCATTCAACTCACAACAGCATGCATTTCTTCAACGGAATTAAACACGAAGAAGAAGTAAACAGAGCACATACCCAGATTCGAACAGAATGTAAAAGTTTGGTCGTCGGAAACTTACGACAAACCGGAAATAACTCAGATCTACATATACTAGACGAAGCGAAATGAAAACAAGAAGACTAGGCATCAAAATAAACCAGCTCTGCTCAGATCTCACGTCGAACGCTTAATCCACTCCGGATCCAAGCAATCCGAAACCAACAACAACTAGATTCCACTCCATAACTTCCGATCTAACAGATCTACTCTGATCAACTCCAATTTCCAGCAATTGCACACAACTTAGCAACAACACTAAACTTAAATCTCCGATTCAACCACCAGCAAACTCTGATCACCCAGATTCAACCATTAACCTGCACAAGTTCAGAAAACAATTGCGAAACGCATCCAACACAGGCAAACTAACGCAAACTCCATAAAATCTCGACAACCAAATCAGAAATCAACACCAACGTCATAATAGAAAATGAAACTTGCATTAAACACAGAAATATTCAGCGAAATCGGAAGGCCGAGCTTCGAACAGCGAAGCTCGGTGAAATACGAAATACGAAAGTAGTAAAGTGGAGCTTGTTTCTTCGCCCTCAACAGGACGGTGTTACAACCCAACAACAAATGTATGGAAGCTAAAGGTGAACCCAACTGCGAAACCCCTGAATTTTTCTCTAAGAACCCAAGTGTATAGAAAAGTGAACTAGCTGCAGACTGTTAGTGAGGCCTCCACCGAGAAGGTCCCTCCAGAATGCATGCAACCTTCCTTTTACAGACACGGACATAATCTTCTAGAACCTTCGTAGAAATCTCCATTCTACCCTTCAGTTCTGAGATTTACTCCATCTTGCAATTTCTTTCACAACGTTCACTTATTCGCCAGTTTCCTCGGGCGTGTGATTGCCTTATTCTTTTCCTGGACCTGGCGAATTTCTTCTATACACCTGGCTTAAAACATGTGTTAGACCCAGCAAATTCACGGATTTATCCCCTAGACCTATGCATGAAATTAGCCTTATCAATACCTCTTCAGCATTGGATGGATTGTCTGTTCCCTGTCGACGCTCTGAATCACGGTGACAAGCGCCACCATCCTACAATATACTAAAAGTCACACTTTCATTAAGAATGTTAACGATTTTTTAACCTGGGAACGTATAATATGTACTTAACCTGGCTGGCATCAAAGCCGAGGCTAAAGCTTGGGAATTCGTCCTTGTTTTCAAGTATATCCATTTTATCAGCCGCGTCCAACAAAGATTGTAAGGTTGACCAGTCTTCCGCTGAACTACTTTGGGCTGGTTGCATCCGCGTCATTGACTCAACAGGGTCAACGTCGTTGTTGTACAGCCTAAATGCCCTCCTAAGGGCGTCACATGTTATTCAAAAGCTGTCCATTTTCCTTATTTCTGGTGGCGCTTGGTTCAATTCCTTTGCCAGCAGCTTGAAACCATCACCAATGTGTTTGACTGCCCCCAAAACACCCCTGATATACACCAATTCTTCCGAACCATCTCTGTTTTCAACAACATCTTCAGTTGCTGCAGGATGCTCAACTACTGTTGACATCTTCGCACTACCAAGTTCATTCTCATCGTACTGTGAAACCACTCGTCCAAGTCCGAAATCATTTTCTTTCATTTCCTCGTCCTCTTTCTCTTTTAACAGTTCGGTTGTCCAGCCCTTTATCCTAGGACTGGGACGTTGCACACATCTCCTACGGTGCACTACTCGATCTACGTAGAAGGCCTACAGTAAATAAAAAAATGTATAGACAATGTCAACAACAGACCTAATTCAAATAAAACAGTGCTCTAAGCACTTGGTCCAGACAACAACAGATTCATATTCACACACAAGACCATGTCAACAAAACATCAAATAATAGACAACATTGTTGCGATAAATGAAGGACATACCACTAAGAAGACTAATGGACCGCTGAAAACTTTCGACCTGTTGTTCTTCCATAGCTCACGTGTCCTCAACAGATTGTCCAGTAAGTACCTACACCAATCGTGCTTCTTTATCTTCTGCAAATCACCAAGAATGGCAACAATCCAGGGTCTGACATAGCCACAAGGTGAGGTCTCTATGAGTGCAGTTTCCATCAGCAGTAAGAATATCTTCTTAAACATTGCGCCCCCCCAGTTTCTTATAGCACCTTCGTTTCTAGCACATTCGTCTGCATCGCATGCACATCAACCTCCTCTTTGAATGGAATAGTTTCCAGGTATTTGAAGCCAGTGTTTAGGTCACATCGATCAATTTTAATCCCCCCATTTGGGAAACCAAAAACAAGCTCGACGTCTTTCGTGTCAACCACTAACTCAACATCATTAGGCAGCATAAGACTGCACTGTCGGTGGTCAAAATGCTCCAATAGCCAATACGCTAAGGTTCCTGGGACAGAGGTAACATCAAAATCGAGAAGTCCACCGAAGCCGAGCTGCCTTACAGCAGTTTTCTGCCTTTCGTTCATAGCCTTCAAGATGCAAAAAAAAACGATTTGTTCTCTTGATCCTTAACTGAGGTCTCTTGGCTTGTGCAGCGACACCCACCACAGATTTCCGCTTCCCACTTGACTGACCATCGTCTACAGCTTTTCCTTTTGCTAGACGTCTCGCTGATCAAGTTGTAACCATCAATAAGTTAAGTCAATGACAAAAAAAACAAAAAAAAAACAAAAATAATGTCAATAACACAGAATGTCAATAAATATCAATGCGAGCAGCCACAAAAGATCAATGAGAGCACCCACAAAAAATGTGAATGAATAATGTCAACTACAGCACCAAATAAAAGAGTTAATTCATATTATTTCAATGTCAACGCCATCTTACATCATATTTTACAAGTTATTTCAAAGACCACAAAAAAACCAAACATACAAAAAAATAATGTCAATAACACATTCTACCGCTTCACACTCCCTTTCCGTCAACAACAGCTTTGTCAACAACAAGGAAATCCGAAGCAGAATGTGATCAAAACACCATCAACAATGTCAACAATGTCAACAACAATGGAAAATCATACATTTCCAATAAAGTTAACACCAAATTTCAACAACAAATTAATAATGTCAGCAACACACATTCAACAATGTCAACACCTGCATTATTTCAAAGATCACAAAATACACAAACAAACAAAAATAATGTCAATAACACATTACCCCGCTCCACAATGCCTTTGTCGTCAACAACAACTTTGTCAACAACAACAAAATCAGAAGCAGAATGTGATCAACACACCGTCAACAATATCAACAACAATGGAAAATCATACATTTCCAATAATGTTAACATGAAATTTCAACAGCAAATTAATAATGCCAGCAGCACACCCTCAACAATGTCAACAACAAAAAATAACAGTAGGATCAACAGCAAAATCAAAGCAGAATGTGATCAACAAACCATCAACAATGTCAACAATGTCAACAACAACGTAAACAACAACTCTAAAAACATTCGTTTGTCAACAATGACAACACCAACTCTAAAATCATACATTTCCAATAATGTTAACACCCAATGTCAACAGCAAATTAATAATGTCAGCAACACACCTTCAACAATGTCAACAACAAATATCACCAACAAACCACCATCACTTTGAGTCTCGTATACAATTCAAAATGTCAGCAACACACCACCAACAAAAAAAAAACTCTAAATAAACCATGTGATAGGGTTTTGGCAAATAATACGAACAAACAATCAAATTAAATGTTAATACAGAGTGTATAAATAATTTTTGAAGGAAAAGCACAAAAAAAACAGGAGAAAAAAAAATCACCACGTTGTCTTACGGAACTCATGAGGCCGACGAGGATGGTTCAATTCAACACTGAATCCGATTTGATGTTCCGCCGTAGCCGCAAAGACGCACCGTCGCTGGATTTCGGAGGGAAGAGGAAAAGTTGCAATGGGGTGGAAAGAGGAGAGGAAACAAGAGAGATGAAACGTGAATAGTGGAGTGAGTGACTAAACGACGCAATTAACGGTACTACATAATCTCAACAAATTTTAATGACATCGGCTTGTAATTTTTAGTCCCAAAAATACCCCGCGGTGACAAATTTATAGGAGGTGTTGACATTATGATGAATACTTATTATAAACCGTAGATTAATTATATTGGGTGTATAGGATTAGAGTTTGCAGTTTGTAGGTTGTAGATTATCACCCCCCCTATATATATATATATATATATAGTTCCATTATTCACAATTCTAGTCTTAAAGACCCAACTAGAGACCGAATTAGGGCCTTAGATCTAGTTTTTAATGGATGAGATGAGATGATGTAGTGAAAATTTTCACATTCATTAGGTAGCTAAATTACTTCAACCGAGAGTATTTTTGTCAAATTACATTTATAGTTTATTACTTCATCCAGTAGATCTATTACTTCATTCCAGTAGTTTATTACTTCATTCCAGAAGATTATTACTTCATTCCACTTTGAATTTGAATTTGTTTAACCTTTTTACAAAATTTAAAGCGAATAGACTGTGTGAAGTGTTTTCAAAATGAAGTATTTATTCTTTATTATGATGTATGTCAATGTTGATGAAGTTATAACCTCATTAAATAAGGTAATGGACTGAAATAATAACCCAATTGAAGTTCAATGAAGTAAAATCCTATTGTGATGAAGTGGTATAGTTGTTGCATGAAGTAAATACACATATGAATGAAGTAGTGATCACTCTTCCTCATATGCTCAAGAATCCCATAAAGTAATAACCTAGTCGAATGAAGTGATAAAACTATTTGAATGAAGTAATATAATAGAATAAAATGAAGTAGTGATCTAGTCACACTCAATAACTTTGTTTCCTCCCACCTCCCTCCTTTATATTTATGCTGCTGCTGCAGCATCATCAACACACTCAATAACTTCGCTGCCTCTGCCGCATTGCTGCTGCATTTTACTGCCTTTTCCCTCAGGTTTGTTAATCTCTCTCTCACTCAATTTACCTCTGCTACATTGTTGATTCAACTCTAAATCTCTGGATCTAGAATTTTCATCCTAATCTAACGAAATGATGTATATACCTCTGCTTGCTAATTAATTCTAAGCTTATAGATCTGGTTGTAGAGCTGCATTTTCCTTCTCACATCACATTTACATCCATTGATTTGTTGCTTCTTCCTTCTACGATTTATTTTTGGTCCAAATTAACCACTAGCTACTTTGATTTAAGTAAATCCTTCCATCAGATCTAGCTACATTGCTAAAGCAAGTGAGTTATGTGTTGCAGAGAGGAGGAGGTGGTGGAAGTAGATCGAGAAGTTGTTGATATCGATAAGAATGAATGTTGTGGTTTGCAGCACTCTGCTGCTGCGGCTCTGTTTCGCAGCATCCGCCAACGGACAGAAAACCACCCCCGCGCCGGCGACTCCGACACTGTGGCCAGCACCGGCTACCGATTGATAGCACCAGTGAGTACGACAATGGCGACAGAGGGGCTGTCCTTGCAGAGAGACATGCAGAAGGCGAAAGGGGAATTGAGGGACGGTGAGAGAGAATTGTAGAGAGAGAAGTGAGTTAGATTTTGAAAGAGAGGAAGAACTGCATATTCTGGAAATACCCTTTTACCAATTTCATTAAATAAAAAAGTCAGATAATGTATAATTATTAAGAGCATCCACTACGCGTCCCGCGACGGGCGCGCGTTTCGTTCCGGAGGGACGGAACCGCCGCGGGACGCGTTGCAGCGACGCGTTCCATCCCTAGCCCGTCTCCATGCCGTCCCGTAGCCCGCGACCACGCGATGCGGGATGGCATGGGAAGAGTTCTTCCGAGAAGAGTTCTTTCGAGAAGGGTTCGACGCAGTCGGCCGTCCCAGCAACACGACGCTGCAGAATGTACTACAGCAATCCGTCAGCTTGCGACTGTACAAACGGCCGACATGTTCTATGAATACCTCCACATCGGAGACACCATTGGGCGCACGTGCTTGCTCAAATTCTGCAAAGGCGTCCAGGCAGCCTTCACCGACAAATTTCTCTGGAGGCCAAGCACGACCGATTGTCAGTTCCTGCTCGACCTGCATGAACAAGTGCACGGATTACCCGGGATGCTTGGCAGTGTTGATTGCATGCACTGGCAATGGAAGAATTGTCCGGTGGCGTGGAGGGGGTCCTACACGAGCGGCCACAAAGGCACCCACCCAACCGTTGTACTCGAGGCCGTTGCCGACTATCGGCTTTGGATCTGGCACGCGTACTTCGGGGTCCCTGGCTTGAACAACGACGTAAACGTGCTCCACCAGTCCGACCTCTTTACCGAAGTTTTGGATGGTAAAGCGCTGGCCATCAACTTCGTCGCCAACAACCGGCTGTATAAAATGGGGTACTATCTCGCCGACGACATCTACCCGAAGTGCCCGACCTTCGTGAAGATGTGCAGCAGGCCTGCGAACCCAAAGCAGGCTCTTTTTGCGCAGAAGCAGAAGGCTGCTCGCAAGGATGTGGAGAGGGCGTTCGGGGTTCTCCAAGCGCTTCAACATCATCAAAGCCCCGACTCGTTTGTGGTTCATGGAGAGCATGGTCGACATCATGTATACGTGCATAATCTTGCACAACATGATTGTCCAAGACGAAGGACCCTAGTCCGCTGCGAAGTGGAGCGCATCCGTCTATACAGGAACGGCTGTCTATTCGGGGAAGGACACGCGACTCTAGCGCCCACGCCCAACTCCAAGAGGATTTAATTGAGCACATTTGGGAAAACTTTGGTGGAGAAAATTAAATTATGTTATTTTTATTTTTTTAGGATTTTAATTATGTCTTTTTTCTAATTTTTTGAATTTTAAGTTGTAATGTTGTTTTAATTTTAATGAAGTGTGTTTTTTAATTGAATTTTTTGGGGGAAAAATGAAATTGAATGAATAGTAATTTAAGGGACGGTTAAGAGACGGTTAAGGGACGGAGCGTTGCAGGTTCCATCCCTTAGTTAAGGGATGGAGTAAAAAAGTACAGTGGGGCCCTCAAATAGTAGTTTAAGGGACGGTATAGAGACAACGTAGTGGATGACCTAATAACCATTAGATGTGATTAATGAGTGGGTGAGAGAGAATTGTAGAGAGAGAAGTGGGTTAGATTTGGAAAGAGAGGAAGAACTGCATATTCCGGAAATACCCTTTTACCAATTTAATTAAATAAAAACGTCAGATAATGTATAATTATTAATAACCATTAGATGTGATTAATGAGTAGATGAGATTTGGTCTCTAGTTCGTTCTTTAAAATTGATTCGACATTGATTACAATTCTATATATATAAATAGTTATATGCTTTTATTAGTTTGATAAGAAAATGAAAATAGAGAGAAAAAGAGAAAAATAAATAGAAAGTGATAAAAAAATGAAAAAGGAACGAGATTTTGGATATATGTTTTGAAATGAAAATAAGTCAAGTATAACCTTAAGATTAAGGATGTGGGAGTGAGTAAGCTGTAAAGATAAAACGTGTTAGATGCGAAAAAAATGAGTAGGAAAAATGGAAAAGAAAAAAAGAAAATAGAATGAAATTTAAAAAAATAAAATATAAAAAATAGAATATGG
This sequence comes from Salvia splendens, assembly GCF_004379255.2. Classification (NCBI taxonomy): domain Eukaryota; kingdom Viridiplantae; phylum Streptophyta; class Magnoliopsida; order Lamiales; family Lamiaceae; genus Salvia; species Salvia splendens. The sequence continues at coordinate 20,255,090 of NC_056043.1, read as the reverse complement.
GAGGAATACCTTTCTCTATATATATATATACACGCAATACTCCATTTCCTTGTAAATTTCAGAGAGCCTCTCCGCTCTCTCTCCGTCCAGCCATTACATCAAGCTTGCCGGGAACTCCATGGAGACGTTGCAGCTCAAGCCATTTGCCCCAACCCCCGTATCCCCAGCACTTGATTCCAATTTCAGAATTTGAAGTTTGACACACTTTTCGAAAATGTTGAGTGGTTGAGGCTAACCAAATTCAAATGCAAGTAACAAATGAAAGGGCAAAACCTTGAAGTAAACGGAGTTTTGTAGACGTGTACGCGTATTCTATTAATTTAACGCCTTTAACTTTGATAAATATTACTAGGTGCTTATGTGGCTAGTTGCTTGTGCAATGAAACTTAAATATAATGGTGAATGCATTGGACTTTTTTAATTATATGTGATAACGTGAAATAGTCGAATAATGATTAAATCTTGTGTGGACTGTATAAATGTGATATGACAGGGATGATATTGAAAGGTAAGATGGTGGAGATTGTTGGAGATATATATTGAAATTGTGATAGGATATGCAAAGTAATTTAAAAGTTTTATGCATTGACCAACATGAAAAGAGATGTGAAATATATGTGTTAAGCCACATTGCTTAAGTGAGTCACAGGTATAGTTGGCATGCCATAGGACATCAGTACTGCATACATGTTTGATCCTTCGTCTTCTAGGTAACCGAAACGATGGTCTATCTGATATGTGCCTTATATGGGTAATATATGACAGATGCCTTATGATACGACCATATGGGAGATGTACAACTAGGCATGCACACGGGTCGGAAACCGCCGGTTCCGGTTCATGAACCGGCGGTTCACGGTTCATCATTCTCATGAACCGGAACTGGCCCGCCAAGGGTCCCGTTGGTTCCGGTTCCGTTTCAAAAAACCGCCGGTTCACGAGGCGGTTCAAAACAGTCAGTTTTTGGCCTGAACCGCCGCTTCAACGGTTCGTAATTTTTTTTTTTTTTGCATTTCTTCTCATTTTAGTGTTTATTTCAACGAGACTACAAGTCACAAGTCACAACTTATAAGTTACAATTTACACTTAATGTTGGACTTGAGCTTTTGGGTTGAAAGAGAGTGTATTGGATGATTTTCTTTTATAGCTACATGTTCTTGGATGTGTTGCTCTTTCTTTCAATGTGGGATAAAACTCCTTATTTATAACTACATGATACATCTCCATCGTCTTTGTTTATATTAGTTTATATCTTAACTATCTTCTATTATTATAACTTAACAACAAATATAATTACATAAGGTATTATTCTTTAATTCTTTATCATTATCGATTTGTTTGTGTATAAGTTTATGTGTATATTAACTAATAAATACCATTATAACTTATACACATTAAGAGAATAATTATTATACAAATTGTATTAATCTAGTGATAATTATAATATGAATAATTATTTATCTATATACAAATCATATTACTCAATAATTATTTATTCTTATCTATCAAGAATATATTCACAAATAATAATTTTATTTATATAAATTATACTACATCTATTAGAATAACAACTATTATACAAAATCATACTATTAGTCTACTACTAATATATAAACTATATTATACCACTAAACAAATTGTTCTTTAGTTATCTATTTTTATCATTATTATACCAATTGTATTAATTATTATTTTTTTCACATTTTAATCAATATATTGAGAAAAACTAACAATATACTTACATTTAAATCCAATTATTTGAACACGTCCACGTTCTATAAATATACAAATTATTAGCAACATGCAACATTCAAATTTAATTATACTATTCTATTTGATGCTACTATTATCTATAAATTTGTCTTAGAAAAAGAATCATAACAAAAATAAAGATAAAGTTAGTGAATAATAAAATGTAGTAAAAAATAAAGAAAAGTAGAAAACAATAAAAGTTTTGTATCCCACATTGAAAAAAGATGAATGAATGATCTAAACATGTAGTTATAAAAGAAAAATACTTCAACATATTTTGTCCCACATTGAAAGTGAAATAAAAAATATTCAAGGATGTCTCTATAAAAGAGAAACAACCAAGAATGGTTTCTTAGAATTCTTAAAAGTGAGCACATTTAAATCCAATTATTATTATTATTTGAATACATCCACATTCCATAAATATAGAAATTATGAGCAACACATTCAAATTTAATTGAACTATTCTATTTGATTCTATTATTATCTATAAATTTGTCTTAGAAAATGAATCATAACAAAAATAAAGATAAAGTTAGTGAATAATAAAATATAGTAAAAAAATAAAGAAAAGTAGAAAACAAATGAAAGTTTTGTATCCCACATTGGAAAAAGATGAATCGATGATCTAAACATGTACTTATAAGATAAAATAATTCAACATATTTTGTCCCACATCGAAAGTGAAACACAAAATATTCAAGGATGTCTCTATAAAAGGGAAACAACCAAGAATGGTTTCTTAGAATCATAGGCCCAACAATTAAATATGGGCTATTATGAAATTATTGTATTTATTTAGTTGTGAAAATTGATTTGTATATATAAAAATTGATTTTATAAATAATAAAAAAATTAAAAATTTTATTGAACCTGCGGTTCGAATCGGTGAACCGCCGGTTACGGTTCGTGATATTTCCGAACCTGAACCGGCCCGCTTGAACCACCGAACCGCCGCCGCTGGTTTTGGTTTCGGTTCATGAACCGGCGGTTCCGAACCGCCGGTTAACCAGCAGTCCGGTTCGGTTTGTGCATGCATATGTACAACATCTAAAAGTACCTTATACAGATGTACAAATGCGACAACATTTGATAGTACCTCATACAGATGTACCAATGCCGACAACATCTGATAGTACCTCATACAGATGTACAGATGCCCTCATCGGGCTACTTATAGTGTCCGTGTACCCGTGTCCACCACTAAGCAGAACTTGAGGCTGAATGTGTTATCTATTTGAGAAATGATAGTTATTCTTTAACATGAATTAAATGGTGAAATAGCAGGTTTGTGCAGGTGTCGTTTCAAGCAAATGGTGTATCCTACTGATCAGTATGAAAGTCCCTGCTAATCCTGAACCTGGTATCAATAATCCACAACCCACTTCTACTGGCTAGTATAGTGGACGTAAGGGTCGAATCCCACAGAGATGAATGCGTTTTGGGAATTGTGGTGATATTCTGGAAAGGGTTGGTTAGCTACCACGCTTTAGGTTGAGACTTATCTAGGTTGGAATTTAAGGTGGTACTCTACTGACTAGAAGGCGGGAGAGATGTTAAACAGACGGTTGTGTACGTGTGAGTGGGGAACATGATGTTTGGCTAATAAATGTGGAAGGTACGAGTTTACTATAAAAGGCTAAACGGAAGTTAGGTGACTAGACCTGCAGATCTGAAAAGTAACAGCTGATAAGTAAGGACAAAAGTAAAAAGTTGTTAAAAATCAAAAGTGGTCCCAAACTTGGATGGAGATGTTGTCTTCTTCAACCTAAATCAAATCAGATCAGCAAAACCTGATTCATCACCATAAAAACACAGATTAACAACTTTAAGAACACAGATCTACAATTAAAACTTTGAATCAAAAGATCGAGCACTGAAACTGCAATTATGCTTACTGGTCAACATGCAGGGTGGCAGAAATCACGTAAACTGGGTTTTCGCACTTAACTAATTCAGATCTAAAATCTAACAGCTATCTAGACTTGCAAACTCAGAGAAATTAACTACAGAAGTTAAAACATGCGATTCCACACTGGAAATTACCGTAACAGCTAGATCTAAGCTATCTAGGCAGAAAGAAGCGAAATTAAACATGAACCGATGCAGGAAAACAACTTCATACTCAATAAAACGTTTGGATCACAACTAATACTTCAAAGTAAGCAAATATTTAAAGTGCAACAAATCCAATCCTAAGAAAACAGAATGCGATTAACTAAGAAAGCAATAAAGATTGTTAGCTACTCCGGGCGATGAAACTGTTGACACTGCGAGACACGCTGACTGGAACGATGGAATGGAACTCTGGTGAACTGATGATCTTCAAGTGACCATGGCTGTGGCGAGGAACGAGAATTACGAAGGGTAATGCTGAAGGAGTGATCTACCGAAGAGAGATTGCTAACTAAGCGTAGGAGTTAACTAACTAATTGATAATGATTCTCTCTCCAAGTGGCTTCCTTTTATAGGGAGGCCTCCCTTGATTTTTAGGGTAGACTTCAAACATGAAATGACTCTTTTGCCCCCTTGCTTGCGGCTGATCTTCCCAGCTATCCTTCTTCTCCATCTCGAGCCTTTTTGGCATGCATACTGGTCAGGATAACAACATCCCGACGCCCTTTTCATCTGAATTCTCCGAACATTCCCGTACTGGCTAGAACACTTTCCTGCACACTTTAGCAACTGTTTTGCAGAATATATTCCAATTATGCACATTATACTGACCAGTAACCAAGACCTAGAATACGACTTATCAAATGGTTATGATTATCTTGTAGTATATATGTTGCATTGACTGATGAAAGAAAGTGACATGGATGATGTGTTATGTTATGCTATATGTGTTATTTATATGAGGTTCAAATAAGATATATGTGGCTAAAATGATCCAAAATGAAGTGATTATCTCAAAAGCTATATTGTGTTGATTGGTATATAAAGTGTAAAGCTGTCAGATTGATATGTTATATTTGTGCTATAGTTACAACATGTATTATTTAGATTTCTGACATGTTATATTTGTGCTATAGTTACGGCATGTATTATTTAAATTAACATATGGCATATCATTATTTATAAATGAATTTGTTGGTTGTTTGATCTGATGGAATTGTTGACAGTGTTATTTACTTTAAAATGATGCATGTGCTTAAAGGCCATGATGTCTCAAACTATATATTGTGTCGGTTGATAAAATAAAATGCTAAAGTTGACATGATAAAATGTTAATTTCTCTCTCTATATATATATATATACTATATTCCAAGTCTTATTTCTATTTCTATTTTCTACTTTATAAATTTAGGGTATTACAGAAAGGCTTCAAGATGAGTTCCAGGCCTTTGATTGCACTTGATGGCTGCTTCTTAAAGACTTTCTTGGGTGGAATTCTAGTGAGTGCCATTGGACAGGATGGAAACAATGAAATATATCCAATTGCTTGGGCTATAGTTGAGGTAGAGAATGAGCAATGTTGGACATGGTTCTAAAGTGTCTCATTGAAGATCTTAAAATTGCAGATGGAGCGGGATGGACATTTATCAGTGATCAACAGAAGGTATACATTTATGATTTATTTATGTTATTAACTATTCTAAATGCTTGAATTTGCAAGGGCTTACAAATGCAGTCAATACTTTAGCACTGCTTGCTTAACAAAGAAATTGTGCGCGCCATGTGTACATGAATTGGAAGAAGGCACACCAAGAACATGATCTAAAGAAACAGTATTGGGAGGTAGTTAAAAACACCTATATAGAGAATTTCAAATCAGACATTCAAGAAATTAAGGTAGAGAGTCGAGATGCTTATGAAGACTTCATTAGCAGGGATACAAAGAAATTTTGTAAGGCTTTCATTTCCACCTCTGCATGTAGCGACGTGATTACTAGTAACATCATTTAATGCATTTATTGTTGAAGCTATAGGCATGCATATAATTCACATGTTTGAGGAAATTAGATGCACTCTCATGACATAACAAGTAAGCAGGTTACATACGTCAAGTGTGCAGGGAAGAATTTACCCCAATATTGTGAGAATAATTGAAAAGTTAAAGTTTGATAGTCGAGAACACAAAGCACATCCTGTGTTAGGTGGAAAATTTGAGGTTCACTTTGAGGATGATAAGTTTGTTATGAATCTCGGGGACCGTACATGTACATGTAGAGTTTGGGATTTGACAAGAATATCGTGTGTGCATGGTGTAGCTTGTTAAGGTTCAAAAATGAAGATGTAACTACCTTTGTCGATGATTATTATACAGTATGTAGATATCTTGAGTGCTATAGGGTGGGATTAGAACCCATTAGGGGTCAGAGAATGTGGCCCGAGGTAGAAGAAACCAATGTCAAGCCTCCAGTGATAAGAAAAATGCCTGGTCGACCCAAGAAAAAGAGAAGAAGAGCACATGAGGAAAAAGATCCTAAATTTCCTAAAAAAGAAAGAGGACAGGAGTGCAAATGACTTCCCAAAAGTGTCACCAACAAGGGCACAACAGTAGGGGATACAATAACGATCCAGTTGAAAAAACGCCTAAGGAAAAGGTAGTGAAGTTTCCTATAGAAACTTTATATAACTATATTAATTGCTATATTTCTATATATTATTCACTAGGGTAAAAGGGGAAGGCCTGCAAAGAAAATTCCACAACAAGATAGCTTAGCAGGCTTGAGTCGAGGAACACGAAAAGAGCATCCACAAGTGTCGATCTCTGCAAATGCTCGTCAAGTGAAGGAAATGGTATTAGCTAGGAAAGGAGTTGGAGTGATTGGTTTTGAGGAGAGTGGAAACATTTGTATGGGGGTATATTGATTAACCTTAAGTTGTTTTGTTAAAGCTCATTTTTGAAAAATTTATGTGATATTCTGACATAATGTATATGATGCAGATGTCTTCTCACAATAAGGTAATGCATGTGAACAAGGAGATTCTAAGCACGTTAAGTTCTAGAATTCAAAGCAATGTTGTTAAAGTTAGTTCAACACAAGGGAGTCAGAACGCACCAACACATGGGAACGCACCAACACATGGGAACAATGATTGATTACAACTCTTTAGAAAACAATTGTAGTCTTTTTTGTTAATTTTTGGTGATATTTGTTTTGTGAAATTGTTGATTTTGGATGGAAAAATGATGAATTTTTTAAATGTCGTGGAATGATGGTGATATTTGAATGGAAAAATGATTAATTGAATTTAGTTTTCAGCTCTAACTTGAGATGTCAACAATCACAATTGCCATATAGATGTCAAAATTCAAGTTTACTCCAATGAATGATGATCTTTTGACTTTTAATTGACCGACTTGAGATGTTATACAAGAGTCATAACATACACACAAACACTCTCTCACCCTCCTTACAATTGGTTTGATCATTGATCTCTCAATACTCACAATCAAGAGAGTATCTCTTCGATCTCATTCAAGATGATCATGAGGCCGGATGCCTAGAAAGATCGCTGCGCACTGCCTGAGATGACGATGACTGTCCCCGTTAGCCGAGGTGCAGGCCAAAGTACGGCGCGTCCGTTGCAAGTAGCGCCGCCAGCCTAACTGGATGTGGACCGCTGCCCAAGTCCTCCAATTCGAGGAATAATACCTAGCCATTCGTGTCAGCCTCTCATTCGCAAACTTATATCGGAAGTGATCGGTAATATACTTAAGGTTGTTCGCATCAAGACCAAACGCCTCCGTTGACTCGACACAAGTAAACGTCCCAGACGAAGGCGGCAGCCTATCCAAAAACGGCCGGCGAAGGCACCATGACATAAGCTCGTCCCCGAAGAAACCGCCCGCTTCAACTAAGCTGGTCGCCACAATTCCTCTACTTAGGTTTTGGCTACTCTTCACTCGACCACGAACCACGAACACCATTCGCAGCACGGGATCTCCCTCTCGTATAATCTAGTTTTAAATTTAGGTCAGAATATATGTTAATTGAGCAATTAGAATTTATTGAGTGAGAGAGAAATGAGACCTTCTCGCCTTTGGAGATGAGAATGGGCTTAACACGGTCACATATGTTGTCGAGAATCAAATCATCCAAGCTGTGGAACAACGGCACCTGTTTGATGAGGTCAAGGCATAGGAAGCGTTTGATGTCACGGCGGAGCCCCTCTGGCAGGTCCTTGATGATCTCCATCTCGTCGTCACCTCCGACGGCTGACCAACAGTGGCGCTCGTAGCGTCGGACCCTTTTCCTCATCTGCGACGGAAGTTGGCGCCGCTTCATCCACCACTCCATGTCGCGGCATCTTATCTGCATCTTCCTCTTCTTCGCCATCACAGCGTGCAGAAACACCTATTCCAAATTCTTTGAATCAAACATCATTTTCAACTTAATTATCATCCTATATTTCTCGAACATTCTAGAATCACCTGGATATTACCAATCAACAGAGTGAAGAGCATCAAACCGCTCAGAACTGCGCTGATGCTGAACATCACCTCCAGCCACTGGCTCGTCGGCTCCAAGTCATTCCCAAAAGTGCTACAACCAATCATTTAAAACAGAAGAACTCATTCCAAAAGACTAGTCTATTAGAAGAAAGAGTTTATTTTCACACCAGATGCTTGTTTGATATTGAGTCCGTAACACTGTACCTCAAGGTCATCAATCCCCAGAAAATAGGATAAAGAATTTTGACGGCGATGGAGGTGCTAGAAACAACTGGAAGAGCCCATTTGTAAATTCCATACTGGAAAGGTCCATCAACATCCAAACACAGAGAAGAAGATGCCGTGGCGTTAGCATAAGGTCGACAGTGCGAAGCAGAGCACGAGAGGGATCGATTGTCATGACAATGCTGGTTGAGGCACATGGCCACGCGTTGGATAGAGAGAACGTACCAACAGCCGCCGACGACCTGTAAATAAATATCAACATTAATTTTATAATAATATTGGAATGAAGGCATGGAAGGAATAGGACGGTTAGTACGTGAGAAGCGATGAAGTAGGCGATGAGATTAAGGGCGAAACCCCACCAAATGGTGCCGAAAATGTAGCCAGTGACCTTGGCCATTCTTCGCATTAAAGTGATACTATGATACACTTTCGGTAGAAACTGGAAGAGGAAGATGAGCAGCATAATCCTGATTATCTCACGTATTTCATTCTCTTTTATCAATCTTGGCACTACCAACCAGAATACTGCCTGTAAATGTATTGCACAACAACAACATTTTTAATTTGGCATCTTCATATCTTTTTTCTTTTCTTGTGTCCAATAATATGAGTCATTGTCAGCTAACAATAGTACAAATATTTTTAATATCTATTTTCTATTTTTATGTAATAATTATAAAATAAAAATATTATTCTCTCTTCTTTATTCTTTTACAAACTTTATTCTCTTTTAATTTAATTTACAAAACAACGCTATAAAATCTTGTGCTAAAAAGGAAGCCTTTCTTTTAAAATCGAACAAGAACGTACAAAATTAACGTAATATTCAAGATATTCGAATTAGAGAATTTTTTATATTAAAAATTGTAAATAATACAAGAATTAGATATTATAAAGTAGAATAGAAAATCTCAAGCACATGATAAGAATTTAAATATAGCTCAAACAATCAAGTTAATCATTAAAGAATTTTAGTACCCTATACTGCTAACTGACATATAGACCTTACTAAAAAGGTATGTTTCTTTTCCATTTATAAGAAGCTGAAATAAAAGAGGACATAACCAAAATAGGAGTAGCTTATTAATGCCATATGCTAACCTCCAAAATATAATAGGAAAAAAGCCAATAATTGTTTTACACGTATTAACGTGTGATGTTGATAGACTACTCGGCACTAATTGGCAGTAAATTAAATTACTGCACACTTCACTTAGTAATGATACTCCCTTTATGATAAGGTAGATATTATACTTCAATGGTGATATGGAATTTCAAGAAATGTACTTTAGTATATTAAATAAACAGAGAACAATAAGTAAATATATTAACGGAGAGAATGAAAAAAGAAAAATGAAGTAATAATGTAGAGAGAAAAAAAAATGAAAAATGCAGTAATAATGTAGAGAGAGAGAAAAATAAAAAAAGAAGTGCTCCCTCCGTTTTTTTAAAAATAAATATTTTATTTGCTTTTTTAACTTTTTTTTGTAATAAACTATGTATTCTACTAACTTTATTTCACTTAAACTTCACTATAAAACTAACTCACCTCTCACTAACTTTTTTTTCTTATACATTATTTACAAGTATATTTCTTAAAACTCGTGTCCGATCGTATTGGAGGAGAGAGGGAGATTTAGAGCATTAGCAATGGGGCGCCCTAAAGCCTGCCCTATGCATCGCCACGTCAGCATTTTATCCTCATACCCTTCCACCTGCAGTGTGGCGCCCTATAAGCCGCCCTAAAGGCCGCCCTAAGCATTTTCTTTATTTGAATATTTAAATAATTATAAAAATTGGAAAAAAAAACCTTCATTTCATTTAAAATTAATACATTACAATAAGAATTTAATAAAATACGCATTCTCAACAACGGCGGTTATGGGCCCAAACTTCTTCAACCATGTCGTTTATGAGCTGAGCATGGTCTTATTGGTTGCGCATTGAGACTTGTCTAGACAGAACCCCATTGAAGCCCGTCGGTAATCCTCGAGCGTGGGGCGCGGTCGCCTTGCCAAACGGGGTTTAAATAGACAAACATTAAAAAAAACAAAAACGCGTTGCATCGTCCGCGCCATCATTCGCGTCGCCCACAATGGGCTGATGATGCCCTATCGTCCGCGTATCGTCGACGGACAATCTATAGGGCGCTGACGATGCATCGGGTATCATCCGCGCACCCACAGTGGGCGGGCGATGACGCGCCCAATGCCTCGGGCGGATGCTCTTATGTGATGAAGGAGTACATTTGTAAGGGCACCCGCAACGCTGTGCCGTTGCGGTTCCTATGCCGTTCCGGCGGAACGGTTCCGCGACGGCATGCGTTGCGGGGTGCGTTCCGTCGCCGTTCCGTGCCGTCGCCGTTCCTATGCCGTTCCGCGTTCCGTTCCGGAGGAACGCGGAACGGAACGTTCCGCCAGTGGCGGCCTCCCATTCGACGCGTGCAGCCCACTCGCTGCCCCGCGAGTGGGCTTCGTCCGGTGACGCAATAATTAATTTTTTTTAAAAAAATTCGAATTTAATAAAAAAAAAAAAAAATTTGCAACGGTAATGAGACCGTTTTTTTATATCCGTTTTTTTATTTTTTTTTTTATTTTTATTTTATTTATTTACTCTATAAATACTCATATTTCATACTCCAATCACAAACACACATCTATTCCTCTCTATTTCCACCCCAATTTTCATCTCAAATCAACTATATTTTCCTTCTCCCAAATTTAATCAAACTAATGGATCCTTATGAACAAATACGTGCATAATCTTGCACAACATGATTGTCCAAGACGAAGGACCCGAGGCGGGAAATTGGTTCGACGACGAATCCCCCGGAAGCTCAACCGCAAGTAGTCCGCCTCGAAGTGGAGCGCATCCGTCTATACAAGAACGGTTATCTATTCGTGCAAGGACACGCGACTCTAGTGCCCACACCCAACTCCAACATGATCTAATTGAGCACATTTGGGCAAATTTTGACGGATGAAATTATTAAAATTGTGTACTTTTATTTTTTTAGGATTTTAATTGTGTGCTTTTTTATTTTTTACGTTTAAGTTGTAATTTTTTTTAATGTTGTGTGTTTTTTTAATAAAGTGTGTTTGTTTTTTAATGTGTGTTTATTTAAATTGAATTGGGTTGGAAATAAAAAAAAATGAAATTGAATGAATAGTAATTTAAGGAACGGTTAAGGAACGGTGGGTTGCAGGTTCCGTTCCTTAGTTAAGGAATGGAGTAAAAAAGTACAGTGGGGCCCTCAAATAGTGGTTTAAGGAACGGTATAGGAACGGTATAGGAACAGCGTTGTGGATGGCCTAACAAACTCATTACCTATTTTTGTACTAGGAAACAATCCCTATGAGAAAGATAGTTTATAGAGTATGGACCATATCCTCTGTTTCTAACTTTTCATATTGAATGTAGTGAAAAAATCAAATTTACTGGCATTTCCTTTTATGTTAAAATTTTAATTATACATACTCAACAATGTATAATTATAAGTAGAAACATAAAAAATTATACAATTATTTAATCTAGGCTAAATGTATGCCGGTAACTAACCTGTGGAACTGGGAGGATCACAAATACATCAAACCAGAAGCCCCTGAGCGACCGGAGATAATGACGGGCGACGGCGCGTGCGTCCCACACCAGCTTCCCACAACCAATAACCAGTGATTCCCTGGACACGTAAGCGAGGCGGAACTGCAGCCACAGGTGGCAGAGGTGCACAGCGTCCACGCAAGTCCGCAGCACCGTGACCGCCGCCGCCAGGCCGCCGTCCAGATACAAGCACGGTGAGCCGCAACGTCCAATCGAAAGAGAGTAGAAGAAGAGCGGGTCGACCGCGAGCGCCAACCCACGCGCCAGAAGGAACGCGCGGTTCCACCGCTGCACGCGCTTGCTCCGCGGGTCCAGCACGCTCCACAGCCGCCCGGCCCGGGAGGGCTGGAGATCCGGTTTACGGGCGCCGGTCCGGTCCCTTATCGGAAGCAGGGAGGAACCGGCGGATGCCTCCCACTCGGGCTGGCTGGCGCGGTCGCAGCTGGTTGAGTGGAAAACCGGAACTCCGACCTGCGTGCATGCGAAGCACTCGCTACCGTCGCCGTCTCTGTTGTGCGAATCCATTGATCCTTGTCGGAATATTCCAAACCACCTGCATTGGAGAATAATAATTTAATTATGAAGTGTTTATGTAATAATACTATGAGTATGAGAGATTGTAGAGAGAGATGCCTTGGTGATGAGGAGAGATGGGGGTTTGGAATGTCGGAAAGGGGCATGTTGGAAGTGTGAGGGAAACCATGGGAGGAGTTGTGAGAATATTGGAAAGAGGATGCTAAAATGGGGTATAAATGGTGATGAAATACACCAAAATTTGATATTAAGAAGAGGAAAATAGAAATTCTAAAAATAAATACTGAGATTGTCTTTTTTGTGTGTATGAATTTTGCCAGCCCATCCACGGAAGAGGACGACGAACCTACGGCTCCACCTTCTTCCCACGATTCTCACGTACTTGGTAATTGCTATGCTATGATAAGTGGGTAAATAAATTATAGGGAAGTACTCATATTATTCAAATGGACAAATTGCCAAGTTAGAAATATAATCGACCATTTTTTAAAGTCGCCTGATTCATCAAACTTTGTAATTTCTTTTTGCAATTTACCCTATTCAAATAGCTACATATTTTAGTGAGTTAGATAGTAAAAATGACTCTTTATTCTATTATGAGTATATAGTATGCCTTTCGTCCAGGATTAAATGTCTCATATTTGACTGATGCGGATTTTATGAAATTGTTTAACTTTATAAATAAATGTTGGTAGAAAAAGTTAGTGGAATGTGATCTAAGTTTTATACTCCTTCCGTCCCATAAAAATATGGGCAATGAGTATGGCACAGAAATTAAGACAAAATTGGTAAAGTAAGATAGATGAGGAAAATGGTATGGTAAAGTAAGAGAGAAGAGGATAATGATAGTTGAAGTAGTGTTAGTAGATAGTGAGACATATATTATTAAATTGATATAATTTTCCAAAAATGGAATGCATATATTTTTGTGTGACGTGCGAAAATGGAAATTGTATGTAATATCTAGCTTTAGAATAATGATAAATTTAAATATGTGCACCAAATCGGGATGATTGTCATTTTTTAATATTTCCGAAAATTAAGGATTTTGTGCATTTTAATTGAATGTGTACTTTACATAAATGCGCTTCTCTGTGATTAAGGTAGAAATATATTTATAGTATCTGAAAATTTCAAATTCACAATCTTCCTCATTAAACAAAATATGTATATATTTAGTGCATAATTTTTGAGAATTTCTTTCATTAGATTTCTTCAATAAGATAAATTCTTCTTGCTGCGGACTGAAGGATGAGTTTTCCAGAATTATTAGTTAGACATTGCTTTAAGTTGTCAGTGGGTAATGGTTATCACAATCTAAAGAATTTCTGGTGTTTTGGATAACGATAATATTTTTCGGAATATTAGTACTCGAAGAACTGAACTATCGTGCACAAAATAAGATAGAGTGCTATTTAAATATTAATTTATTTTAAAAAAATATTTTAATATTATACTTATTGACTAGGTTTAGCTAGCTAAATTCTAGATCCTTTATTCAACACATATATCTTCGTGTTACTTTTGAATCAATTGAGCAATCATCTTCTTTATCACGAAATATTCCTGTTGTCTTTCTTTATGCTTTATTTTCTTTTTCTTCAATTCAAGACCAAAGGTAAGACTTAAGAGCACATAAAATCTAAAAAAAATAATATAGTGAAGTAATTTATAATTTTGATTTAAATTGTAGACAAAACACGTTTCTTTCTTATGACATGCAATCAACATGAATGGCTTTGTAGAACAATCGAGATACTAATGTGTTTTGGATCGAATAACTCATGCATTCTTATAATTAGGTGCGATTCAATAAAAAATGCAACAACAAATAACAAACGCGATACTGAAAGAAAATAAAATTTGTCCCTCATTATGCTTTTCTATAGATCTGCAAAATCATCATATGTCGTAGTTCATGGAATACTAGAAACCTTAGAGTAATGTAGTGTCCACATTTTGAAAATATACTCGGCAACATATATGAATATATATATTGACCAACATAAAAGAGTAGTGCATGTATCAAGTATCTAATTTATCCAAACATCCTAGTACAAGGACAACCAAAATGTCGAGGTGTCTCTTTTTCTTTTGTTCGAGAAATTTTATTTCCAATACTCTAGTCTTATTTTGCATACAAGGAATTGGTTTGTAGTTGTACTAGTATTAGGTAAATTCTGGTACTTTCTATAAATTTTTAAAATGGTGTTGAAAGTAATAAAATTTTGAATGTGTCCAATTTTTCCAACCTAGTCCAAATAGAAATTTGGCAGTAGACTTTGATCCTACATTACTTCCATGAATTTATGTGGCTTAGTCCAAATTATATTACCTCCATCCAAAAAAAAATAGACAAAGTTGTAAATGACACGAGTTTTAATGTGCAATTACTATAGTAAGAGATATGAATAGAAAAAATAGTGGAAGTAGTGGTAGTGGATTGGGAGAGTCCACATTTCAAATGTTGTGCATGGTTAGTATTTGTTTAAAACTTTCTATATTTAGAATTAGTCTAATTTTGGTGGACGACCCAAAGTGATAAAATTAGTCTATATTTTGCGAATGGAGATAGTAAATAAAATAACATTGTTTCGACGCGCTAATTCTTCAATCCAATATTGAATACAATGTGAAAAATAAGATAAAATACAATACCAAATAGATCCATCGGATTTGAAGAATAATCCGCCATAAAAAATAAGCATAAATTTTAATATTTGTAATTTTTAAAACTACTTTTAAAATCTTGAAACAAATACTAAAATTGGCCCAGTTTTATGTTTAAAACCAACATATCATTGTTCGTTGGAAATTTAAGAAGGGTGAATTCAATTATTGAATTATTGACGATTTGAAACCTGTCAGGCAATAATATCTTTTTTTCTTGACATTGAGCTATAGAATCATGACGTTTTATAACACATGCACAATATAAACTTTTAAATAGTAAGTGTTTCGATCAGTAAAGTAGGTACCGCATCCTTTTGTTGTTTTATTATTAACGCATCTATTTGTTTAAGAAAGCAACCTTTGGGTTAAAATCCATTTAGAATTGAAAATTTTCATTTTCTAAAGGCCAAAATTGGTCCTGAACATATAGTCATTTTACGTTTTTTGTCCTAAACATTATCTTTTGGATTTTTTGGTCCTGCACATATGAAAATTTGATCATTTTGGTCCTCCGTCAATACTTCCGTTAAAAACTAACGGTCAACGGATTTAATCACGATTTTGACCAAATTAAACTTTTAATTTAGATTTTTTACTCCGTAATTAATTCCCTAATTATTTTTACATTTCAATTTCATCTTCTTTCCTTCCATTTATCATCATCCAAAAATCAAAAAAACAAAGATGGTTTTTTAAAGGAAAGATCCAAATTTGGAACTAAAAAAAAGTGAAATACGAGAAGGAAAACTTAGATCCAACAATGAAGTGATATCACCCATCTAGAGAAGAAATAGGGAACTACTGAGATTGCACAGCAAAAAAATCCATGGTCATCTCCCTCTACTTCGCCAAATTTCCCCAAATTGAGAGGGACTCCAATCGCCTTCGCCTTCTCAATTCCTTACCGCCTCCTCCGATTCAAACGACGCCCGGTTACTCTTCATCGCCGACTACACTCCCTACTCACAGGCACACCGGCCGCCGTCTCTCCTCTCTCTCGATTTCAACACTACTCCAGCCCTTGAGGAGTTCGTCGTCGTCGCCGTTGACAGCTGCCGCCACCGCTGTGATTTCCGCGACCACCGCGCTTCCTCAAACGCCGTCCCGGTTTCAGACCAGCATCGCCGCCGTCTCGCCGACAAAATCGGAGTCGCCCTCCCCTGCTGTCTCAATCAGCTCGCTCCGTGTGGGAGTCCAAGATGGCAGTTTGAAAGCATGAGTTGGATGCTAAAATGTATGCGTGCATTGCTGTGTGTAAAGTTCGAAATTGGAAGGTATTATACCTCGGTGAATTGAACTTGGTGGTGCTAGAATTTGGGGGAACAGCTATGGTGATTTCTGTCAAAAGAAATTGTTGTTGTTTGATTTCGACAAGTAGTATGAAATTGAGATATGAATTGATGAAAGGATTACCACGTTTGGACTGGAATTAAATGAGGAATTTGGCAGTTCTTCAACCTTCCAACAACCTCAATCCCAGATCCCGATCTCTTCGTCGACGGTGTCCGGGTCGCCCACCCCGATCTCTTCGTCGGATCTAGAATGGCGGTTCACGAAATTGACGGAATTCATATAACTAGGGTTTGAGGGGAAGAGGAATGAAGAAGATGAAAGATGAGAGGAATGAATTTATGAAATTGAAGTGTAAAAATAATTAGGGAGTAAAAAATCAGAATTAAATGTTTAATTTGGTCAAAATTGGCCGTTGATCGTTAGTTTTTAACGGAAATATTGACGGGGGACCAAAATGATCAAATTTTCATATGTGCAGGACCAAAAAATCCAAAAGATAATGTTTAAGACCAAAAACATAAAATCGCTATATGTTCAGGACCAATTTTGGCCTTTACTCTTTCTTTTATGAAGTTAAATATACTAGTAGTATGAATTTGTTAAATATATATGTCTATTACAACAGTCTTAATTCTCAAAATATGTGATTAATTAAACGTTAACTTCTCTTTATATAGATGTACGTGTAGAGCAGTAGAAGTTCAATGACGTAACTTAATTCTCATAAAATATTTAATTAACTTATCTTTTAAGATATAAACAACTCCCTCCGTTCCATGTTATTAAAGATGTTTCATTTTCGGCCTTTGATTTGAAAAAATAATGCCAATAAATAATTAAAATAGAGAAAAATAAATTAATAAAGAAAATAATGTAAAGAAGACTCTTCTCTGCATTATTCTCTCTTACTTTAACATTTCTCCACTTTATTATCAAGTATTATTTTTTCGAAATGAGTACAGAAAATGAAACGTTTTTATTAAGATGGAACGAAAGAAGTAGTTTTTAAAATGTTAAATTGTAACATCCCTAACTCAATTTATAAATTATACTGTATATTTGTATATTTTATCGTCACCTTGTTATTTACTAGTAGTAGCTAATGTATGTCTTACTAGAATTGATAGCACAAAATATATTTTCTGTTATATATTTTTATATGTGTGCTCTATATAACAATATATATATGGGGTGTGATCGATTGCTAACTTTCTCAAGTTGTTAACTTGCTAACTCATCAACGCAGTATACTAAAAATGTCAACATGATAACATTAAAATGTTAACACATAATTTTGTTGAACATCAATATAATGGGCAGATATTATGTGTTGACATTTCAATATCACTGTGTTGACATTTTTAATACACTGCATTGATGAGTTAATAGAGTTAGCAACTTAAATAATTAGCAGTATAACGCACCCCCTATATGCATGATTGTTATACTAGAAATAGTTATATTAAGGAAATGAATGTTTTGGACATATAATTACACGTAATACGTAAATCATTGTTTATATATATATATATATGGATGTATTCATTTACTTTTTGTATATATATATATGGACGCGTTATAATGATAACTCCAATTTGTGTGATAACCATGTAACTAAATCTCCACCACACATTTTTAAAATGTTAGATATTGATCAGAAATGAGAATCGGGCTTCAAATTTGTTGGGGACTGAATGAGCCGGCTTTGATAAGACGCACAACTTGCTCTGAGAACAACCAAAACGCAGCTGACTAGTATTTGTTCCAACTTGATCATCAATTTTTGGGAATCGCCTTCTGATCTCGGATATGCTTGTTGCTGCAGGGGGGCGGGGACGAAGCGATGAATGGGGCAGGAATTGTCATAGTCATTGATGCAACGAGATCCAGCATTGAAGGTCATGTTTGGTGAATGTTACAGATAGCAGCACTAATGCTTTTACAGTCGACCTCCATTGTCTTCATCCAGTTCTCAAAATCTCCGATTTCCTGTTGCACAAACGTGCATTCATGTTCTCAATATCTAACTCCAATTTGAGTTGATAAAATGATAGTTTCAAATGATAAAATGATACCAGGGATATCATTTTATCAACTCAGAGTATCATTCTATCTGGCAAAACTATCATTTTATCAACACAGAGTATCATTCTATCCGACAAAACTATCATTTTATCAACTCAGAGTATCATTCTATCCGGCAAAACTATCATATTATCAACTCAGAGTATCATTCCATCCGTAAAAACTATCATTGTATGCAGGAATGTACATACCTACAAATCAATAAAACTATCATTTTATCAACTCAGAATATCATTCTATCCGGCAAAACTATCATTATATCAACTCAGAATGCACAAAATAGGACAAATAATGCAACACGGGATTAATTACTCAATGTTGATCTTGACCGTCCATTTCTCTAATCTAATGGCTGATATTAAGAAGGAAAAAGGAGGAAATATAGGAAAAGGAAATGAATACATCCATACCATATATATATATATATATATATATATATATATATATATATATAATGCTCCCCTAAACCCTAAACCCTGAACCCTATTTATATAGGGATGTATTCACATCCTTTTTCCATATTTTCTCCTATTTCCTTCTTGATCTCAGTCGTTTATTTCCTCCATCCTATGGCCCAAATTATTGGCTTTAACCATTAAATTTAATTCAATTAAAATCCGAAAAGGTCAAAATAGGTAAACACTAAATTGGTGGTTATGGAAACTTCCATGATTTCCTCCTTTCAAGATCTTGCCATTTTTTTTTTATTTTCACACGCTCCAGACGTGATTGTCTGCCTAATCCATCTCTACACTTTTTTTTCGTGTAAATCCTCAATTCATTCCCTCTTTCCTCAATTTCATCGGAAACCGCGTGGATGTGCTGGAGATACGGTTTCAGAATCTTCCGCTTATCCTTCTTCCTAATCCTCAGCACGAAGCTCCGGCTTCCGCCGTCTCTCTCCACTCGATTCAGCCACGACACTCTCGCCCTGAGGAAATCGTCGTGGATCGTCTGATTGTCGTCGAGCGATAAAACGATGTCGTTTGATTTTATGCCGGCGTAGAGGTTGGTGAAATCGGAGTCCTCGAGCGACGGGAGGGAGGTGAGGTAGAGCGAAACGCGGCGGTAGAAGAGGTTGCGCTGGTGAGTTGAATGGTTCAACTCGGGGACACTGAAGTGCTGGTGAACATGAACTCAGTCGTCGATCCACATAATGTACATATTGTATAGTATAATGCGCAGTTTAGTTTCTGTAATACATTATTTTTTATATGTAATGAACATTTATACTGACGCGTTTAATTTAAGGTGTGTCGTGTTTCGATGTCTGGCGCACGTTTCTTGTTTTCCCTAAGGGTTTAACAAGCCTAGCGGCTAGGGTGTAGTATGTTCTAAGTCTAAAAAACGTTATCCAAATACACGAGCTGCAGTAATTCGTCTGGGGTTGCACATAATGTATATTTTGTATAGTATAATGCGTAGTTTAGATTCTATAATGCATTATTTGTGATATGTAATGAACATTTATCCTGACCCGTTTAATTTAAGTTGTGCCGTGTGTCGTTGTTTGGCGAACGTTTCTTATTTTCCCTAAGTGTTTGACAAGCCTAGGGGCTAGGGTGTAGTACGTTCTAAGTCTAAAAAAAGTTGTCCAAATACACGAGCTGGAGTAATTCGTTTGTGGTTGCACATGCATAACTCGTAGGTATATTTTAAAACAGATATACATAATGTACATATTATGCAGTGTAATGCTTAGTTTTAGTTTTTGTAATGCATTATTTGTGATATGTAATGAACATTTATCCTGCCCCGTTTCATTTAAGTTGTGCCGTGTTTCGATGTTTGGCGCACGTTTCTTGTTTTCCCTTAGGGTTTAACAAGCCCAGGGGCTAGGGTGTAGTATGTTTTAAGTCTAAAAAACGTTGTCCAAATACACGAGGTGCAGTAATTCATCTCGGTTGCACATGCATAGCGCATAGGTATTTTTTAAAACAGACATACATAATGTACATTCTAGTGTAGTATAATGCGTAGTTTAGTTTCTGTAATGCATTATTTGTATTATGGAATAAATATTTATCCTGACCCGTTTAATTTAAGTTGTGCCGTGTTTCGATGTTTGGCGCACGTTTCTTGTTTTCCCTAAAGGTTTGACAAGCCTAGGGGCTAGGGTCTAGTATGTACGACAACAACCACGTGATGCATAAAACAGGATAAATAATGCATTCAAATAGCCAAATAATGAACATACAAATATTGCATTCATTCTTAGACTCATGTACAACAGCAGTCTAACGATACATAAAATAGGATAAATAATGCATAGAAATAGCTAAATAATGTACAAATATTGCATTCACTCTTAGACTCATGTACAAGTTCCGTGACGGCTTCCTTCTGCCGTGGAGTAAACTCTTTATACAATTCAGAAACTCTGTAGGGGTTCGTCGACAATACAGATGGTCGACGTTCCTACCCCTTGGTTTCCTATCCTCCGTCTCTTCCGGAGTTGTACTAGTCCCGGCCTCTGATAAACGCTCCCGAAATTCCTGGGCAATTCCTACTGGTAGTATATCATCGACCGCCTCGTCGATGTCCAATCTTAGCTGCTTTGATGCTGTACAACATACAGAATAATAACATACAATTAGTTACATAATGTACAGACTGAATAAAATAATGTGGACAGTTATACTGCATTCACTTAATGAATATTGTTCAGAATAAATCAACAAATGCACCATGAATATTGCAATCACCCATTGTCCCATGTCCAACAACAGTCACATAAAGCATAAACCATGATAAATAATGCACTAAAATAACTAAATAATGTACAAATCCGGTTAAGTAATGAACATACAAGTATTTCATTCACTCTTTGACCCATGTACAACAGCAGTCACATGATGCATAAAACAGGATAAATAATGCATTCAAATAGCCAAATAATGAACATAATCACTCAAGTAATGAACATATAAATATTGCATTCACTCTTAGACTCATGTACAATAGCAGTAAAATGATGCATAAAACAAGATAAATAATGCATAGAAATAGCTACATAATGTACAGATTCGATCAAGTATTGAATATACAAATATTGCATTCACTCTTTGACCCATGTATAACACAAGTCACATAATGGCTAAACCATGATAAATAATACATAGAAATAGCTACATAATGTACAGATTCAATCAAGTAATGAACTCATTGACCCATGTACAACAGCAGGCCTATAATGCCTAAAACATGATAATTAATGCATACAAATAGGTAAATACTGTACAGATTCAGTTAAATAATGCGGCCATGAATATTGCATTCACCCAGTACTTCATGTACAAAAGCAGACAATTATTCCAGGAATTGGACATGCAAATGAAATTGAATGCTCACCTTCAGACTGGGATGGTTGTGAAGTGGAAGGACGTCCACTTTTCGTCATGATAAATCTGGGAGACGAACCAAAAAATCAGAACCCTATTGGATTTCAACTACATAATGGGTAACTAAACAATTGTAAAATAGAAAATAATTACAAAATCAATTAAAGACCCAACCCTAACCACAATGAATACGAAATATTTATTTAAGAACATCCTGTCCAATAAGATTTTGAAATCCTCGTTTTTTCTGGGGAAAAATTTGTGAATCGTCGAGTTGGTGGTGTGGTAGGTGGATAAACGGTGGTTGGACGCAGAAATTAATCTTCTTCAAACCCGACCTCTTTTCGACTTCAGGAGATGCTCGCACAATAGGGGAATGACGGTTGGACGGTGAAACATACGACAATCGACGGTCTGTGGAGATTGAAAGTCCCTTGAAGAGGCGGCTAGGGTTTTGATAGTGGATGGAAATTGGGGAGACGAAATGGGGTGAGAGATTGAGGGAGGGTCGTTTGGAGTGAGAAATTGGTAGAGGAGATGGAAGGTCGTGGCTATATGGCGCTTAGATTTCGCACCTGCCGTTTTTGGGCGGTTTTGGTACTGTACATTTACTAATTTTCCCATATAATGCACAAAAGGGCCCTAATAATGCACAGACGGGATCATTAGTAAGCTTCTCATCCGGATCGTCCATCCATCAAATCTAACGGTTCCAATTAAGAAGGAACTTAAATCTAAGGGAAGAAAAAGAGATTAACACTACCCTATATATATATATATATAGAGAGAAGGAGATGATCAAAGTATAACTAATATTAAGTATAAAACTAGAGAATAAATCTCAGCCACACATCTTAATACTCCAAATTAATCTTATGGCTTAGCTATTTTTACATGTTTTAAACAAAAAGAAATTAACAAGGGCGTTTTTGGAAACTATATTCAGCTCCAACCGTCTCCTTCAAATTTCCAACTCCAATTTCAGAAAAAATGGGGCTTCTATTCACACTCCTTTTCATTGGTCGGATGCTGCAGGGGCGGCAGATGCCGGCGAGGGACTCGAGGACGCTAGACTTGCCGGAGGACTGGTCGCCGACGACGATGATGGTGAGGAGTTAGATGCCTTCCTGCATGATTTTGATGTGGCGCAGCCTGTCCACCGTGTCCAGCAGCGGCCGAATCCGGTCGTTGTAGGGGGAAAAATAGGGGCGTCGTGACTTGATTCATGCTCTTCTTCTTCCTCTTCCTCCTCTTGTTGGAGGTCGTTGAAGTGGGTCTCGCTCGACTCTAATGTCGAATGACTAGACTCAGGAGTAAGCGAGTGTGCACATATGAGAATTAATGCAAAGCTCGGTCCAGACACAACGCTCTTTAAATCCACTGGATCACTGGGTCCAGGAACTCTAGAGAACTACAGTGTTTTTGTCGTTGGACACACTCGACTCCCATTCAAAAATAAATCCCTCAACCCGAATACTATGAATTAGTATAGGGAAGTGGGGTCGATCCCACAGAGATGGATTCGCAAAGTAGTGCTAAGAGACTATGGAAACAAACGGCTGCTGCCACACAAAGGGGTTGAGATTTAAACTACCACTAGATCTAGGCAAGAAATGTAAACGCTAGACCTAGGACACAGAAAACTTACTGGAATCAGACATCAATACCGACAGACACAATTACTCCCTAGACTAAGTAAACGACTACCTAATCAAGCTAAACAGTAAGCAACTAACAGTGGGGACCATATTTCCAGAAATAGCAAGTACGGTAAAAAGCTGCAGATAACCAACCCATGCTCCAACTAACTACGACATGCACCTTCGCAACTAAACTAAACTCGCAGATGAAGAAAACAGAGCACACTCCTAAATTCAAACAGAATATAAAGATTTGGACGCCGGAAACTTGCTATGAATCGGAAATACATCAGATCTACATAAACTAGGCGAAATGAAATGAAAACACGTAAGCTAGGCATAAAATTAAAACACTCCTGCTCAGAATCACTTCAGACGCTTAATCCACTCCGGATCCAAGCCATCCGAACTCAACAACCAACAAAATCAACTCCATAACTCCGATTCTCACAGATCTGCTCCGATCAACTCCAAATTCCAACAATCACAAACAACTCCACAACATCAGCAAAACAAAACCCCGATTCATCCACAAACAAACTCCATTCTTCCAGATCTCACCATTAACCTGCAATAATCCAGAAAATAACCACGAAAACAACCAACTCCAACAATCCAACTCCAGAATTCAAGTAAACACAATCAATCAACAAAAATCATCACGATCTACGTAAGCGAAAACAAAACTTGCATAAATGTAGAGAAATATCCAGAAACAAAAGAGGACCGAGCTTCGAACAGCGAAGCTCGGCGAATTCAGCAGAAACGAAAAGAAAACAGAAATAAATTGTTTCTTCGCCCCAAAGAAGGACGGTGTTATAACCCACAAACACTATCGGAAAGCTAAATGGAATCCCCAGCGCAAACCCGAGATCCTCCGCGAATTAGAACCAAGTATGTGAAAAGTGAACTGAGCAACAGGCTGTTCGTGAGGCCTCCACCGAGAAGGTCCCTCCAGCTTGCATGCTTCTTCCTTTTATAGATGCGGACATAGCCTTCTAGAGTCTTCGTAGAAATCCCTATTCTATCCTTCAACTCCGAGGCTTCCTCCGTCAAGCAATTTCTTTCATAATGTCCGCTCTTTCGCCAGTTTCCTAGGACTATGCAAGCGTCCTCTTCTTTTCCTGGATCTAGCGAAAACCTTCACACACCTGGCTTAAAACATGCGTTAGACCCAGTAATTTCACGAAATAAAACCCCTAGACCGATGCATGAAATTAGCCTTATCAAACTGCTCACACTTAAACCATGCTTGTCCTCAAGTATGAAAGACAAGAGAAAGAAATAAGGCGAATTTCAATGCACGGTCCCGAAGAACGACTCTACAAACAAAAACAAAAACAGACTCCTGGACCTAGACAACTGGCAAAATAAAAAAAACAGACTTATAAAAGAAAACAACACAAAGAATCAAAACACAAACAAGCATGAACTAGGTTCGACTTTTAGGCAACCGTCCCCACAAGCTTAAGTTCAATCCGATCGTCTACAGTCTTCAAATCTTCCCCCTTCCCTCTTCTACCTAAACGGTCCTTCAGTTCGTCAAGATAGCCTATTGACACCCCAGCTGTTAGGTTCGCTCGATCACTCATTCCTCACCAGGTATGTTAGGATCAAAACGCTCCCCAGTTAAAGTTATGCCACTGAGGCGTTGGGTTATGAGAGTTTTACCCTTCTTACTTCTCTTTTTTTTTCCCATTGATTTTCCTGGGTCAGGTTGAAATTGCTTCCTGCCCTTGAGGATACTGATATTATATTTATTTATTTTTTTATTTTTTCCTGTATTATATCCCTTTTTCCCCTGGACTTCGTCCAGCTTATTCCACCTTTTCCTGGACTTCGTCTAGCTTATACCTCCAAAACCCATTTTTTTCTCCTTCATACTCTACTCCCTAAGCATCAAGTGGCAGCCCAATTTACATGTTAACACGAAAAAGTGTTTAGGCTTATAACTCGCTCTTATAGTAGGGATGCACAGCTGGGTTATCTAAGGCTTTTTTCCATCGTCCCAACTTCATTCAGACCGCCTTTGGTTTATTAAGGAAGAAGGTGTCAAAGTTGACATTCATTCTCTCTTCAATCGCTCTCACTAAGGGAAACCTGCCTTATTATCTCACTAGCTCATGCGAAACACACATCCTAAAGACTCTTAAAACAGAAAGAACACAAACACCATACTTACTCCACCCCCTCCCACTTCACTCAAGCTTGTCCCCAAGCTATCCTAGTGAAGGGGGGAAAAGGAAGTAAGAACAGCAGACAACAGACACAAACGCAAACAAAGCACAAAAACAAAACAAACTTCTCACACTTAGACCGAACATCGGGCTAAGTAGGAGAAAGCGCAACATACAAAACCAAAACAAAACAACCCCTTCTCACACTTAGACCAAAAATTGGGCTAAGTGTAGGAAGGTATAACACATATATACAGAACGATGCATGCTGGCACATAAAAACACAAGCGAAAGAAAAACGAAAAGTAAAAGACAGAAAAGTAAAAGTTACTTGGTTCTGGGGGAAATTCAATTTGGGTTCTGGCCCCCGCGGGAGCCAGACTTGGGTGGCACTGTCTGTTGGGTCATTTTAACTTTCTTTCTTGCCGGTGACTCCGGCGTCTCCTTCTGATCTTCTGTGGGTCGGGGTACGGTTTTCTTCAAAAGCACGTGCCTGGAGGAAGACGGGTGGTCTGAGGCCTTTGGGCTTGTGGCGGCTTCTGCACAGCTAGACTCCCTTGACCCGGCGTCTTGGAACCGCCGCTAGGTTCAGGAAGTCCCTTCGGTGTCTCGGGGAACTTCGCTTGAAGCCACTTCGTCATCTTCATCATCAGTGCGACGGCCTCCGCCATCTTGTCAGAAAGCCTTGACGATTCTGCCACTAGGTCGGTGATACGCCCCTTCAGGCTACGGCCTCCTCCATACTTCTCCCCATTTCCCTCCGTATCTCCGTCACTTCTTTTCGTACACCGATTACCTCCTTCCTCACATTCTCTACTTCGTTTCTCACTTCCTCAACTAACTTTCTGACTTCTGCATCCTCAGCACTGTCTCTTCCTTTACCCCGTAGGGCTACAATCCCCTCCAAAACCATTTTCATCTCTGACCTCATCCATCCAACCTCTTTCCTTACTTCTTCTACTTCTATCCTGGCTCCGGCTTCCATGTCAGCAGTATCATTCGCTTCCACCATCTCAGGCTCCTGCTTCGTCTGCGCCTCCGACTGACCAACTTCATAAAAGCACACGTCCCTTCCCTGTGTAATGAGCAGCCCCTTATTGAAAAAGTAGTCCACGTTGAACACCTCCGGGGGTAGACACATCTTCACTTCTCTGCAGGACTTGTGGATTTTCATAATAACGTTGTGTTGCAGGTAAGCCCCTAGAAGGTGGCATGTGTAAAGATGTCGGGAAGGGTTGGCTGTCACTTGATGGCAGGCTTGGGCTAACCAATAGCCCAAGTGAACACGTACTCCCTTGGCCATGCACCAAGTAAAGTACAAGTCGGGGGTCGCCAGAGCGTTGTTGGCTGTGCCCATCAGGTTGTAGCTAATGAAGGTCTGGGCGAATCGCAGGACCCTGTTCTCAATATGGTGGGCCTTCGACCAGCTGGTTTTGAACTGACCTACCCTAGGGTGAGCCACAAACTCCCATGCGTTCTGCGTCTTGAATCCCGGCATCAGCTTCGGCGGACCAATCATTCTCTCGCTCCACAAACCCTCATCATCCTCTGTGCGCGTAAGCAGTCCCATCCGTAGAGTCCATTCACGGATGCTCATCACATGCTCTTCATTGAAGAGCCGGAATTTGATGGAGTCAGCATTCAGATCGGTGGTGGACTTAAATCGGAAGGTGGAGAAGAATTCCCTTGCCAGGTCGATTGGAACTTCGGCGGTGCTGTGCTTGAGCAACCAATCAAAGCCGATTGCGTCGATATAAGTTCGGAATTCATCATTGCAAGCAATCTGCTTGAGCTCCGATGAGCTGTACATTTTTCCAGACTTAGCGTACTTGCCCTGGGCACTCTTCTCCTTGTGGATGGTTGCGCGTTTCGGGTCGTCAAACTTTCTCATCTCGTCCAGGAGCTCTCTTGTAATCCAGATCTCAGTTGGCTCAAAGTTGAGCTCCTCTTCTTGTTCTTCTTCAGAGTCACTAGACCCAGCAGAATCCTCGGGCTCTGCAGCGTATGGTACCTTGGCAGGTCGAGGAAGTGGGGATTCAGTGGATTTCCCTTTCGCCTTCTTGGTCTTGGAAGGAGCAATTTGTTTCCCCTTCCTTTTCTTCTCGGCCGCGTGGCGGCGTTCCTCTGCATCACTCTCCCCTCTGCTCGGTCTGGGAAATTCTGCCTGCTCAGGTGCTGTGGCTTCTGGACCCAGCATTTCTTCCTCCGTCTGCTGGACGGTTTCATCTATCTCATCAAGCAGGCTCCGACGAGCCTGTCTCCGTGCTTCCCTTGCGTTAACCGGTGAATCGGTCCCTTCGGGGACATCAGTCAGATCCACTATCAAATCCAACCCGACATCGACGGGTTCTTGGACATTCTCAGCACCGAGGGCTTCTCATTCCTTGTTCAACAATGGGGGTTGCCCCTGAAAAATAAACAGGGGTCTCTATCCCCTCCAAACCTTCTCCAACGTGGGTTTCTGTACCCGCAGACTTCTCAGGGGTTTCCCCCTCTCTGACATCTTCCTCAGTAATTAGGGCTTCGTCGCCCCCAACCACTTCTGGGGTTTCCCCCTCCACATCTCTTTCAGCATCTAGGGCTTCGTTGCCCTCTGGAATTTCAACTCTATCAACAGGGGTTTCCCCCTCAAAAAACTCCTCCAAAACAGGGGTTTCCCCCTCAACACGGCTATCAGTAACAGGGGTTTCCCCCTCAGAAACACCAACCACTCTATCCTCTAAAACAGGGGTTTCCCCCTCAGTGGCAGATCCTAACCTGGGTGCACTTACGGCCAACAACTCCAACCCCGCGGCCAGATCTGCTTCGTCTTCGTGAGTTTCTGCAGCGGTTGGTTCTGAAACGGCGGCAGTGGGTTCTGCGACGGCCTCCGGCTCAGCGGTGGTTTCTTGAACGGTCTCTGGTGGTGGTGCGGAGGATGTTGAGGTGGTTGGTACGGATTTCCCCATTACAGCCGCGAACATGGCAAACGCCTCCATCGCCTTTTCTGGTCCCCCAAATTTTTGTAGCATGTCTGCCATAAACGCCGCCGCACTTGAATCAGCGGATCCTGAGGTGTTCCCGTCACTTTGCTTGTTATCCATGGAGAATTCTGCAGAAAATCCCCTTTTTTTTTTTGACAAAGACTTGGACGGAAACTTCTTTGATTAGGGTTAGAAAAGAAAACCTAGAGAGAATTTGGGATGTAAAGAGAGAGAGTAAGTAAGTAAAAATAAAAGAACACGGTTATTATCCGATAAGTATGGGCGAGGATGGTTTTTGCAGGCGGGTTGCAGGCATGACGCTAGCGACTGTACGCCTCCCATAAAGGTGTCTTTTGAAATCCGAACCGGTGCCAACTCCCTCCAAAATATTACTCCCTCCGTCCAGCAATTGGAGTCCCATTTCTCCATGGCACGGGTTTTAAGAAAATTGTTGGAGTGTGTAATAAATGGTGTGTGATAGTGGAATTTGGGACCCACCTCAAGTGTGTTAAATTTTTGGCTTCCAAAAATTCGAAATTTGCTGCCAAAAAATATGCATTAAATATGCTTCCAAAATTCAATTCAATTGCATTAAATATGCTTCCAAAATTCGAAATTTGCTGCCAAAAATATGCATCCAACAATTCAATTCACAACTGGAGTTTCAAGGATATGCCAAAGTCACAATTTAAAACTGAATTTAAAATTTACACTCAACATAATAAAAAACCCTTCAAATCATAATTCATCAAATTAGCTTGAAATATGTTCAACATACAAAATCTACATCTGCTATTGATTCAAAGTACAAAGAGAAAAAATCAAATTTCCCTCTACAAAAAAATTGAGGGAAATGAAGAATCCAAAACTTATCAGCAAATTAAAACATGAAAATGAAGAATTAAACATGAAAATGAAGAATTTATACACAAAAATGAAGAATTAAACACGAAAATTAAACCCCAAAAAAATTGGACAAAATCCAAATCGAAATTTATCAGCAAATCAAAATCGAAAATGACTCACAAAAATTGAACCCAAAACTTCTTCAATTTCAACTCCAAAACCAACAAACCAAACAAAAAACAGAAGAAGAAGGCGGTCCTCGTAGGTGGCGGATGAGGATGTGAGCAGGAGGAGGCGGCGATTTGGAGGATGAAGAAGAGGCGGCGTGGATTAGGGTTCCACAGAGAGCGGCGATTGGGAGAGGAGGAGGAGGGCGGCGATTGGGAGAGAAGAATGAGGGAGACCGAGAGTGAGGGTGAGAGAATGAGTGGGGGGTGTTTTTTTTATGGCAATTGTGTAAATTAGTAAGAAGGGGGAGGGTAATTAAATTGTCCAAATATGGCAAGTAGAACCGGGACTCCTATTCCCGGACGTCCCAAAACGGAAAAACGGGACTCCTATTGCTGGACGGAGGGAGTACTTCTCAATTCCCTGCCCAAGTAACTTCCTTCTGCAAAATCACACTTAGAGAAAAACATTAAACTAAAAAAAAAATGAAACGCCAGACTCCCCGGGTCTAGGGTATGACAGTATCAAAAACATTCCTTAAGGAGTCTAGTATTTCGAAAATATTTTTGGAAGATTATTTTTTTTCTGATTTGTTTGGGTTTTTCTTGATTTAAAGAAAGCAAGTAAATATTTACATTTTATGTTCAAGTGTTCTCAAGATTCCCTAGGTCAGGACATGTTAAAACTTCTTGGATGCTGGACCTAGGAAATTCTCTAAGAACACTCACTTCCCAGACCGATTAGGCGATATCAGGGAGTGCGCGTAGTGGCATTTCGTCCACTACACACATCTCCGAATTATCCCTAAATACCTTCACCCTATGGCCATTGACAAGAAATGGAGTAGAGTTTGGAGCACTTCCTTGGATCTCTACTGCTCCATTTGCACGAAGACTCACAACAGTGTATGGTCCGACCCATTTGGACTTCAGCTTACCAGGCATCAACTTGAACCGGGATTGGAATAGGAGAACTTTCTGCCCAACTTGCAATTTCTTGACTCGGAGGTTCTTGTCATGCCAAAGTCTTGTTTTCTCTTTGTACCACATTGCCGATTCATATGACTCCAGCCTTAGCTCCTCCAACTCCTGCAGCTGCAATTTCCTCTCTTACTCGCAAGATTCGGGTCTCATGTTTATCTCCTCGACCGCCCAATATGCTCGGTGTTCTACTCCCACGGGCAAGTGACACATTTTGCCGAACACAAGCCTATATGGTGACATCCCAATAGGCGTCTCCAAGCCTCTTACTCCAGTCTTTTCTAGACGGATTAACCGTCTTTTCCAGTATCGCCTTTATCTCTCTGTTGGATATTTCCGCCTGGCCGTTAGATTGAGGATGATAAGGTGTAGACAGTCTGTGGTGGACGCCATACTTTCTCATCAAAGCTTCAATAGTCCGGTTGCGGAAGTGCGTCCCATTGTCAGATATTATAGCTCTGGGCACTCCGTACCGATTGAAGATATTAGCTCTAAGAAACTTCGATACCTCCTTAGCTTCGCAAGATGTGGTCACCTTGGCTTCTATCCATTTCGAAACATAATCCACTGCCACTAGTATGTATGTATTCCCGTATGAAGATAGAAATGGACCCATGAAGTCCATTCCCTAAACATCAAAAATTTCGCAAACGATCACCGGGACTTGCGGCATTTCATCTCTTCTGGAGATTCCCCCAGTCTGTTGTCACCTCTCACAATTCTGACAAAACTCGAACGCATCCTTATGCAATGTAGGCCAGTAAAAACCACTATCTAACACCTTCCTTGCGGTCTTCCTATGTCACACCCAACCCTTGCTGACGTAGTTACTTACAATTAATAAATTCAAAAATTCAAAATAGTCAATCCATCTATCAAGTAAATGAAACACAAATATCATATAACTTCAAAACCAACATTTTTCAAGTACACAATTTAAAACATTATGAATAGTAGTGGGACCCTCTCACCGCTCTATATACTACACATTTATTTACATGCAAAAATGATGAGGAGGAGAAGGTTGCCTAAACGAGTTAACCGCCGACCTGATAACACGTGCAGTTCCTATGACCCACGTCAACCAAAACTTCACTGATATCTTATTCCTGAAAAATATTAGTGGTTTATATGAGCCACAACTCAGTGCATATAAACCTTACCTTTAATTCCACAGTCCAATAGTCAGCCATATTCTTAAACTAAAATATATAGCAATAACCAGCAAATATTCAATCCAAATTCATATACATATGCACATGCCACTTTGTTCAGTTTATTATTCTGTGACAAATCAAGCCTAGTATCTGCCCGGGATTCCATTGTAAATGACCCGAAGGTCCATTGCCATTGTATATATGACCCGTAGGTCCCATTGCCATTATATACATATATGACCCGTAGGTCCATTGCCATTATATATATATGACCCGTAGGTCCATTGCCATTGATATCAGACACAGGGCATGACTGTCACAGATCCACTTTAATCCAATGAATCAAATAATTCCAAACCTGGTGCAAACTTATCAATTGCAACAATTACATATTCCTATCACATTCAACCATTGATATCAAATAACACATAATCATATCAGAGTCACATCATATAATCCAACTATTCACTTTATATAAATGCATAGCAAAGAAGCACATAAAACAAGTAAAATTAAAAGTGTGATTTATACACACCTGATTAAGATAGATAATCTGGTAGAGCACTTGTTCCCCTTTCTCGATCTATAGCGCTTGATCCTATATAATACATGCACATTTTAAATTATTACAACTTTCTGCATGTTATCTACTTTAATTAAAATTGTAAATAGTCTCCTATATTTATGCATATAACTGTAGTTAAATATTACAGTATGATCTTAAGAGATAATTTGATTATACTATTTACATATAGATCTAATTATATAGTACATAAATCTAATTATACATATTCTATGACATACGTGTATATATGTATAGTTAGTTAACTTACTCTCTTGAATATATATATATATTGCAAACACCTATATTAACATATCCTATATCCATTTATGGAAAATATTTCATATCTCATGAATTTATAAAAATTATTTACATGCTACAAAATTAATTTATAATTGCTTCTATGCATACTTGTTTTATGAACTTAGCAAATGAATACCAATACATATATTATCATCAAAAACAATTTAATAGTGTATACATATATATATTTGGGATTCAAGTAACCTCCAAGGTACTAGTATTTTTAAATGACAAAGCATGTACATGGCTAAACAAGAATTAGGAGAAGTATTACCTTCAACAAAAATATTATCAACACTATTTTTCTCATGAGGGAGTTTAACCTTTTTTTTTCTTCTGTTCAATACTATAGCCAACTTCACTGAGGAATGATTTAATATCCAAACATTTTTTTAAATACACTAATACATCAAATGAAGCAAATATGAGACACGTTTCATCTACGTGTCATTACTAAGAATTTTCTTTATTTATTTAATATATTTCATATTCACAAAGTATATAATTAGCTTTCTATGCTTCCATGCATTATCTCTATTTATAATAAGACACCCACACATAACATATTTACGTATATTATAAATGCATATATATATATATATTTATAAGCTCAAACAATAGATGATTGTGTATTTATTCATAGGTTTCATTAGTCACATATATCTTATATATATTTTATATTTACGTTGCATTATATATCATTTTAAACATAGACTATATACTATTAATTTAACTATTAACAACGATGTAACAATTAGTCCTAAAATGAAAAAAAAAATATGCAATTGTGCAAAATGATGCAGGTTTCGGGTTAGGGATATCACATCCTAGGTCCAAAGTGACCTCCACAAGATAGGGCATGGCAATGATTCAGCACATCCCTCTGTTTCCACTCCGGAATACACCTCCGGATTACTTGGTCGGCTCCCATTCGCCACAAATACGGGTCATCCCAGAAATAGTTCTTGGCCTCGCTTTTCAATTTCATCTTCTGGGCCCGGGAAATTACTTGCGAACTGGGCACCTCTCCAGTGACTAAGTAATTTGCCAGGTCTGCGAACCATGGCTCAGCGTTTTGATGACATTTCCCTTTTTCGGCATCCCCTGGACCTGTTAACACCATAATCTCTTCCCAGCTGATAGGTCGAGGAATTTTTTTTACGTAGTACAAATGTTCCTCTGGGAATGCATCCGGTATTGCTTCCTCGGTCTTCCCTTGAAATATCCTGATCAGATGATCGGCTACTTTATTTTCTGTTCCCTTTTTCTCTCTGACTTCCCAATCGAATTCCTGCAAAAGCAACACCCATCGGATTAATCTCGGCTTGGATTCTTTCTTTGCCAATATGTACTTTATAGCCGCGTGGTCGGTGAAGACTATCACCCTCGACCCAAGGAAGTACGGGCGAAACTTCTCAAATGAGTATACTACCGCCAGCATTTCTTTTTCAGTAGTGTCATAATTTCTCTGAGCTTGATTCAGCGTTTTTGAAGCATAAAAGATCACATAGCTTTTCCCATCAACTCTTTGACCTAGCACCGCTCCCACGGCATAATCGTTTGCGTCACACATAATCTCAAAGGGTAGATTCCAGTCGGGCGCTCTAATAATAGGCGCAGATACTAGCCTGTCTTTTAACAACTGAAAAGCCTTTTTGCATTCCTCATCAAAGACAAAATCAACATCGTTATGCAACAAGTGGGTGAGTGGCTGAGCAATTTTTGCGAAATCTTTTATGAACCTCCTATAGAATCCTGCATGCCCTAGGAATCCTCTCACCTCCTTCTGATTCGTCGGGTAAAGCAGTTTTGAGATCACCTCAATCTTTGCCTGGTCTACCTACCTGTATACCTCTTTCCGAGACTATGTGCCCAAGGACAATTCCCTCAGGGACCATAAAGTGGCATTTCTCGAAGTTCAAAACCAAATGTTTTTCCTGGCACCTTCTCAATCCTATATCCAAACTAGCCAAACATGAGTCAAATGAATTCCCGTACACAGTGAAGTCGTCCATAAAAATCTCGATGCAGTCCTCCAAAAGATCCAAGAAGATACTCATCATACACCGCTGAAAAGTGCCTGGCGCATTGCACAGGCCAAACGGCATCCTCCTGTAAGCGTACGTGCCGAAAGGACACGTGAAAGTTGTCTTCTCCTGGTCCTCGGGGATCCACATAGATTTGAAAATACCCACTCTACCCGTCTAGGAAACAGAGGGAAATGGTCTTTCTTGGTCGCTTCATTTAACTTCCTACAATCGATGCACATCCTCCACCCAGTAACTAGTCTGGTGGGCACCAATTCATTCTTGTCGTTCTTGACCACCTGTATTCCTGACTTCTTGGGTACCATATGGACTGGACTCACCCATTCACTGTCTGGTATGGAATAAATGATTCCTAGGGAGAGTAGTTTCAATACTTCTTTCAGCACTTCCTCCCTCATGTTAGGATTCAATTTGCGTTGAGGATCTCTGCAGGCTTTTGCTCCTTCCTCCAAGCGGATGTGATGCATGCACAAATCTGGACTAATTCCTACCAGGTCAGAGAGTGTCCACCCAATAGCCTTCTTGTTTCTTCGGATTACCTTCAGCAGTCCCTCTTCTTGTCCCTCGGTCAAGCTGCTGTTGATAATCACAGGGAAAGTTTCGTTCTCCTCTAGATAAGCATACTTTAGGCCTGGTGGAAGTGTTTTCAACTCTTTCTTGGGAACATCTTTTTCCTGGGCAAGGGATTTTTCTCTGTTACTTCCGTTGTCATTCCCTTCCTCGACCCAGCAGAACCTTCCACACTCGCCACATAAGGTGTATTCCTTGACCTAGCTAGCTCCGGATTTGCACAGAATTTTAGAATTGCTTCAGCTAGCTCCTCATCTGATAACTCGCTTGTGTTCATTGCTTGACACCAACTGGCCACTTCTCTATCAATGGCATGACTCATCCCGGAATTCTCAATCTGTTCCTGCATTAATTCCGTCTCAAGGTATTCTTGGACCAAAGGGTTAATAACATCTATAGCATGCAAATTTTCAACGTCAAGAGGTTTCTTCATTGCCTCATCAATGCTGAATGTGTATTTCTCCCCATTATAATCAAGGCAAATTGTTCCATCAAAAACATCAATGATAGTCTTAGCGGTACGTAGGAAGGGTCTCCCTAAAAGTACTCCGCCCGACTCTGCAGACTCATTATCACTCATCTTAATCACATGGAAATCAGCAGGGTACAAGAAGTCATGTACCTTGACTATCACATTCTCAAGCACCCCTTCAGGACAGATGCATGACCTGTCCGCCAGTTGAATCACAACCCTCGTGTCTACCATGCCTACCCCCACTAATTTCTTGTATATGGAAAGTGGTAACACATTTATCGACGCACCCAAATCACACATAGCGTGCTCGATTCTCACATCACCAATAGAGATGGGCAAGGTGAACATACCTGGGTCATTGCATTTTGAAGGCATCTTCCTCTTCTGAATCACTGCGGAGACGTTCTCGCCTATCAGAATTTTCCCACTGGGCCTAGCCTTCCCAGCTATAAATTCCTTGATGAACTTGCTAAAGACTGGCATCTTCAGGGCCTGTAAGAATGGCAGATTGATTTCCAACTTCCCAAAAATGTCCATGAAGTCTACCGGTTCTTCTTTCTGTTTCTTGGCTTCCCCCCGACTCGGAAAGGGTTTCAGTCGCTTCCCTGCTCCGGTAGAACTTTCAGCTGATAACTCTCCAGTTTCTTTTCCCACTGCCTCATCTTCCAACTCCGGCTCTGGATCGAGGAAGAATGGTTCAGTTGATCTAGGCAAAGGTTTCTCTAAATCTCCTGTCTTAAGGTCATCCTTGACCAAGGGACTTCCTCCCTCCAAGTGTCTTGGCCTAGGAATTGTATCCTCTTCTTCCCTGTCTTCCTTGGGATCTGTCACCTCCTTTGTTCTTACCACTGGCCCATCATATCCCTTCCCGGATCTCAAGGTAATCTGACTTATATTAGCTCTGTCCGGTGGCCTTACGGAGGCGGGAATCTTCCCTTCATTTCCCCTCATATCACGCAAAGAAGTAGCTATCTGGGACAATTGCTTAGCCAGCATATCCATGGCTGCTTTCTGCTCCTGTTGAGCATCTTGAAGCTTGTGCACTACGTCATTGTTCGAATGCAGGTTGTTTTGCATATGTTGCTGA
Source organism: Salvia splendens (assembly GCF_004379255.2). Taxonomy (NCBI): domain Eukaryota; kingdom Viridiplantae; phylum Streptophyta; class Magnoliopsida; order Lamiales; family Lamiaceae; genus Salvia; species Salvia splendens. The sequence goes on along the minus strand of NC_056043.1, from coordinate 20,218,205 downwards.
GAACTGACGAGGTCGTGCACCATATCATCGATACTTTTTGGTGGTTTCGGTGGCTGAATGGGTCCTGGGCCGATACTTAGAGTCGGTCCACTTGCTTGATTCTGACGAGCGTTTCCTTGACCGCCTGAAGAGTTATTGTATTGATTTCCTTGGCCCTGGTAATTGTTCTGAAAATTCCTTTGGTGTGGGGGTACATAAGAGTTCCCTTGACTGCTCTGATTCCTGTTTCCCCAGCTCGAGTGGTCTCCTTGGTTCCGATTAATCCAGTTGCCCTGCCTCTCTTGATTCCTTCCTAACCAATTACCTTGTCTTTCGGGCTGAGGTGCAAACTGCTGACTTTGTTGCGGTGCCGGTTGATTCTGTTCATTGTCAGTCCATCTGAAATTTGGATGGTTCATCCAGGGCGCATCTCTCTGTCTCCCTGGATTCCAGCTCCCATCGGGATTCCAACTTCCCATTGCATTGACCTGGGCCTGATAATCTCCTTCCTGGGTCCCGTAATATTGTTGAATTTGATTATCTCCTGGACCAGGAGATTTCTCCTTCCCTTGTGAAGCCAGTGGAATCGCCTTTTCAATCGCGTTCAAAAGAGCCTTCTCGAGCCTATCCATCCTTGCTTCGACTTTGTCATCTTCTTGTTCTCTCACAGCATGCACCGATCCTCTTCTCACTGCATTCCTAGGGTTATCGTACGCCTTCTTAGCGTCAATCAACTTCCCTAGGATCTCTCTTGCCTCACTTCCTCTTTTTCTTGTGAAATTTCCCCCACTCGAGGAGTTCATTAAGTCCTTTGACTCGGGAGTGGCTCCTTCGTAAAACAGAGAGTAGGTCTCTGCCTCTATCATTCGGTGATTCGGGCATTCATCCAACAACCCCTTAAATCTCGACCAATACTGACTCAACGATTCATCGTAATCTTGCTTACACTCTAGTATTTCTTTCTTAAGTGCATTCGTCTTGTTGGATGGGAAGAAATAATCTAAGAATTCTAACTTGAAGTCCCTCCACGTGCGGATAGAATCCGGAGGCAACCTCAATAGCCACGTATTAGCTTCCCCCTTCAAGGTAAACGGAATCGCTCGTAGGCGATAATCCTCCTCTGTTGCATCATTCGGCCTCTTCTGAATACCACATAACTTACTGAATTCATTTAAGAACTCATACGGACACTCATTTCTACGCCCAGAGAACGTCGGCAAGATGCCGAGTACGTTTGTCTTGATCTCGATAGTCCTCTGGCGTGGATTCATCACTATAGCTTGAGCTGGTTCTCCATCTAAATGGGCAGTGAGAGAGCCGATTTCTGGATCTGGGTCTACCACCTGCGCCATGACTATTTCCTCTGCTTCCCCTGTTTCTGACTCTGTTTCTGATTCGGGTGGTGATTCTGGATCTTCGCGTCCTGATGACGTCCAAGATTCGTCGCTAGTAAATTCACTCGGAAACGGACCTCCCGTGGTGAACCCTGATCTGGTGGTCACAGTAGAGACTTTACCCTTAACCCGCCAATCAAACTGGCCGTGTTTCCACCCAGATGAGTTGCTCCAGTAGGTAGATCTTGAGCCTCTGCTCATAAACTGCAAACAAAAGAGACAGAAAACAAATCAAAACTATTTACACCACAGACTCTGAACACTAACACTAAGCACGCCATCCATCCCCGGCAACGGCGCCATTTGAAGTGGGTCTACCTCGACTCTAATGTCGAATGACTAGACTCAGGAGTAAGCGAGTGTGCACATATGAGAATTAATGCAAAGCTCGGTCCAGACACAACGCTCTTTAAATCCACTGGATCACTGGGTCCAGGAACTCTAGAGAACTACAGTGTTTTTGTCGTTGGACACACTCGACTCCCCTTCAAAAATAAATCCCTCAACCCGAATACAATGAATTAGTATAGGGAAGTGGGGTCGATCCCACAGAGATGGATCCGCAAAGTAGTGCTAAGAGACTATGGAAACAAACGGCTGCTGCCACACAAAGGGGTTGAGATTTAAACTACCACTAGATCTAGGCAAGAAATGTAAACGCTAGACCTAGGACACAGAAAACTTACTGGAATCAGACATCAATACCGACAGACACAATTACTCCCTAGACTAAGTAAACGACTACCTAATCTAGCTAAACAGTAAGCAACTAACAGTGGGGACCATATTTCCAGAAATAGCAAGTACGGTAAAAAGCTGCAGATAACCAACCCATGCTCCAACTAACTACGACATGCACCTTCGCAACTAAACTAAACTCGCAGATGAAGAAAACAGAGCACACTCCTAAATTCAAACAGAATATAAAGATTTGGACGCCGGAAACTTGCTATGAATCGGAAATACATCAGATCTACATAAACTAGGCGAAATGAAATGAAAACACGTAAGCTAGGCATAAAATTAAAACACTCCTGCTCAGAATCACTTCAGACGCTTAATCCACTCCGGATCCAAGCCATCAGAACTCAACAACCAACAAAATCAACTCCATAACTCCGATTCTCACAGATCTGCTCCGATCAACTCCACAAATAACTCCACAACATCAGCAAAACAAAACCCCGATTCATCCACAAACAAACTCCATTCTTCCAGATCTCACCATTAACCTGCAATAATCCAGAAAATAACCACGAAAACAACCAACTCCAACAATCCAACTCCAGAATTCAAGTAAACACAATCAATCAACAAAAATCATCACGATCTACGTAAGCGAAAACGAAACTTGCATAAAAGTAGAGAAATATCCAGAAACAAAAGAGGACCGAGCTTTGAACAGCGAAGCTCGGCTAATTCAGCAGAAACGAAAAGAAAACAGAAATAAATTGTTTCTTCGCCCCAAAGAAGGACGGTGTTACAACCCACAAACACTATCAGAAAGCTAAATGGAATCCCCAGCGCAAACCCGAGATCCTCCGCGAATTAGAACCAAGTATGTGAAAAGTGAACTGAGCAATAGGCTGTTCGTGAGGCCTCCACCGAGAAGGTCCCTCCAGCTTGCATGCTTCTTCCTTTTATAGATGCGGACATAGCCTTCTAGAGTCTTCGTAGAAATCCCTATTCTACCCTTCAACTCCGAGGCTTCCTCCGTCAAGAAATTTCTTTCATAATGTCCGCTCTTTCGCCAGTTTCCTAGGACTATGCAAGCGTCCTCTTCTTTTCCTGGATCTAGCGAAAACCTTCACACACCTGGCTTAAAACATGCGTTAGACCCAGTAATTTCACGAAATAAAACCCCTAGACCGATGCATGAAATTAGCCTTATCAGTCGTGTTTGGAGATTTTGAGGAGATTCATCCTCTTCTACTACTGTAGATGATGACATGATTGATCTGTGTTGTGTGTGGATGAAAGAGAGGGTTGGATATAATTCTCACGCATTACGTGTGTATGTTGTTTAGACGATGATCTGTATTTTGTTATATTGATGTATTTTGATCATGCTAAGAGTGATGTGTTTTGTAAACAACAGTGAAGTAAAATAATGCTACGAGTGATGTGTTTTGTAAACAACAGTGAAGTAGGATCATGCTAAGAGTGATGTGTTTTGTGAACAACAGTAAAGTTGATAATGTTCCTTGTGAGGTAATCCTTCCATGTGCCCAAGAAATACCCAAACTAGTGTTTGATTCCAATTTTTAGTTAAGATAAACAAAGATAAGTTGAGCTAACCACAAACACTAGGCTCAAAATGGATTTTGATGGAGAGAAAAGAGGTGAGAAGAAAGTGTAAAGAGGGAGGAATCCTTTTTAGGAACCTATGACCTCCCTCAAAAAGATGAAGGCAATCCTATGCTACTTTCACCCAAAGCAAATACTCCATTGGCTCCACACTCATGACTACACAACCATAAATGCATACCTATACTTGATCTAGTCTATTAAACATAAACCAAGCAACCTAACATGTAGGAATTTGGATAAAAATCTCACAAGGGAGATGCTCTCAAAGGAGTCTTCATAATTTCATTCATCAAAGTCTGCCAACTAAAGTCTTACAAAATGGTATTTATACCTAGGGTTGGAATCCCAAGACAAAGGGTTAAAACATAAGAAATTCGGCTACAAAAGTTGAATCTCCCGGCCGGGCGTTTTGGACATGTGAAATCGCCCGGCCGGGCGAATTCTCTAGACTCGTCGCTGCTTTGTCAAACGCCCGGTCGGGCGTTTTGGGAGGGTGAGTTCGCCCGATCGGGCGAACTCTCTGGAATGTGGACGACACTCAGCGCACAAAAACCCGATCGGGCGTTTTGGAGGGGTGGATTCGCCCGACCGGGCGTTCCGTCTGCCTCCTCCATTGCTCTCCCGATGAAGCTTGAAACGCCCTCCCGAAGCTTTTGTCTCATAGATCTCGTGACGAGCCTCCCGGGAAGCTTAAGGGGAGTCGTGCTCGGGCCAGCCCAGGCTTGGACCTCTCATTCGTATCATCCTCTCCCTCTTGAGACGGATTTGTCCTCAAATCTGGGCCGTCCCCTACAAAATCAAACGGGCTCAAGTCAGCCACATTAAAGGTGCAACTCACGTTATACTCACCGGGAAGATCAATGATATAGGCATTGTCGTTCACACGCTCTAGGACCATACATGGGCCATCCCCTCGCGGGGCAAGCTTGGATCTTGCTTTTTTGGGAAAACGTATTTTCCGAAAGTGTACCCACACCCAATCTTCGGGGTTGAACAACATTTTCTTCCGCCCTTTGTTCACCCTTTGAGCTACTTGTTCTCCCATCTTACGGATTCGTTCTTGCACTCGAGTGTGCAAGTCTTGCACAAACTTAGCCTTCTCTATCCCACCTACATCAACCATATAAGACAAAGGCAAATTGGCCGTGGACAAATCCAACGGGGTGAGAGGATTGAAACCATATACAACCTCAAAAGGGGATTGTTGGGTGGTGGAATGTATGGTCCTATTATAAGCAAACTCGGCTATAGGCAAACATTCTTCCCAAGAAGCTTTATTTTGAAAAACCAAGGAAGGGAGAAGAGTACCCAATGAACGGTTTACAACTTCCGTTTGACCATCCGTTTGGGGATGTGCGGTGGTAGAGAAAAATAGTTTGGTACCCATCCTACCCCAAAGTGTTTTCCAAAAGAAACTCAAAAATTTGACGTCTCTATCACTTACAATAGTTCTAGGGACCCCATGGATTCTTACAACCTCCTTGAAAAATAAACTAGCAACGAATTTGGCATCACTTGTCTTCCGACATGGAATAAAGTGAGCCATTTTGGAAAACCTATCCACCACCACAAAGATGCTATCATTTTTTCGAGGAGACATTGGGAGACCTAGAACGAAGTCCATGGACAAGTCTACCCAAGGATGTGTAGGAGTAGGCAAAGGGGTGTAAAGACCATAATTGTTAGATTTAGACTTGGCTTGCCTACACTCTAAGCAACTACTACAAAACTTTTCAACATGCTTCTTCATGTAAGGCCAAAAGAAATGCTCACTTAGTATGTCAAAAGTTTTAAGCAACCCAAAATGACCCATTAGGCCCCCTAGGTGAGCCTCCTTAATCAACAAATTTCTCAAAGAGCATGAAGGTATGAATACCCTATTCTCTCTAAAAAGATAGCCATCCAACTTATAGTATTTATCAAAAGCACCTTTTTCACAAGCTCCATAAATAGAAGAAAAGTCATGATCATGCTCATGAAGGTCTTTAATAAACTCCAATCCAACATAATTGGAGGCACACATAGCAAGCACACGTTTTCTCAAATACACGGTATCACTCATAAGTAAAGCACCATCATGCAAGGTCTCAAAAGGTTTCCTAGAAAGAGCATCGGCCACCACATTGTCCTTTCCTTTCTTATACCTAATGACATAGGGAAAAGTCTCTAGGAAAACACTCCATTTAGCATGTCTTTTATCAAGTTTATGTTGCCCTCCTAAGAACTTAATAGACTCATGATACGTGTATATCACAAACTCCTTGTGCATCAAGTAGTGTTGCCAATTCTCAAGGCAACGAACTATAGCATACAACTCCTTGTCGTACGTGGGGTAGTTCAGTTGGGCTTGATTTAGTTTTTCCGAGAAATAAGCTATGGGCTTACCCTCTTGCATGAGAACTCCCCCAATCCCTACACCACTTGCATCACACTCAAGTTCAAAAGTTTTATCAAAATTAGGGAGTGCTAGTAAGGGAGCATGTGTGAAGTCATTTTTCAAAGTATTAAACGCTCTCTCTTGCTCCTCCCCCCACTTAAACTCAACATTTTTTTTGACAAGGTGGTTCAAGGGTGAAGCTTTTGTGGAAAAATCCCTAACAAACCTCCTATAGAAACTAGCAAGGCCATGAAAAGACCTAACCTCACTCACATTCCTAGGTGTCGGCCATTCTCTAATGGCTTTCAACTTTTCTTCATCTACCCGCACTCCGTCCTTTCCCACAACAAAACCAAGAAACACAACTTCCTCAACACAAAAAGTGCATTTAGGCAACTTGGCATATAAAACATGCATTCTCAACACTTCAAGCACATTCCGAAGATGACTAGCATGCTCTTCAACACTACGACTATAAATCAAGATATCATCAAAATATACCACCACAAATTTCCCAATAAAAGGACGAAGCACATGATTCATCAAACGCATGAATGTAGAAGGGGCATTAGTTAAACCAAAAGGCATCACAAGCCATTCATACAAGCCAAATTTGGTTTTAAAAGCAGTTTTCCATTCATCTCATTCTTTCATGCGAATTTGGTGATATCCACTAGCCAAATCAAATTTAGAGAAACATATAGAGCCACAAAGGTCCTCTAACATGTCGTCTAACCTAGGTATAGGGTGTCTATATTTGATGGTGATTTTGTTAATTGCCCTACAATCGACACACATCCTCCAACTACCGTATTTCTTAGGTACAAGAATGACGGGTACGACACAAGGAGATAGAGATTCACGAATTAGACCTTTGGCAAGGAGTTCCTCGACTTGCCTTTGTAGCTCTTGTGTCTCCTTGGGATTCGTGTTGTATGCGGCCCGGTTTGGGAGTGATGATCCCGGCAAATAGTCAATTTGATGCTCGATCCCCCTCATGGGAGGGAGTTCACTCGGGAGTTCCTCCGGGAATACATCTTCAAATTCCTGCAACACACTTTGGACAATCAAAGGACACGGGTCAAGGTTAGTAGCTAAGCACAAATCCTTACGGACCATGAGTAGAACGGAGAGGTGATTGTTTAGTGCCCACCCAAGGTCGGTTTTACTAGCTAACAAACATTCATTTCCCTCTCTTGTTTGTGGGTGCTCTCCTTTGGACGTTTTTATTTTTCTCTCACCACCCCCACTCTCACTTGGCTTTTTTAGCTCACATTCTTTTACTAGCCTTTTTTCCTTATCTCTCTCTCTTTCCTTTTGTAGATGTTGGCTAGCCTCAAACACGGCACTAGGTAGCAATGGCTTCAAACGAACCTTCACCCCGTTGAGCATGTGGAAATACTCATTCGTGAAGCCATTTTTGTAGGCCCTTCTATCAAACTCCCATGGCCTCCCTAGCAAAACATGACATGCCGTCATAGGAATGATATCACATAGGATTTCTTCTTCAACTTCCCCAATCTTCAATGGAACTTTGCAATTGAGCCTTCACCTTCAACTTCCCGGAATCCCCTAACCATTGCAATTTACAGGGGTTTGGGTGTTTAAGTACCTTCAATCCCAACTTGGCCACCAACCGGTGACACACCACATTTGTACAACTCCCTCTATCTATGATGACCAAGCACGTCTTGGACTTCACCTTACACTTCATATGAAAGATGTTGCACCTTTGCTCCTTATGCTCCTCAAGGTTGGGTTGTACATTGAGCATTCGGAGTACAACCATAGCCCTTAAGGGTGTATCTTCATCATCGCCACTAGAAAAAGCTATGTCGGTGTTCGGGCTCACTTCTTTAGTGCCCACACCCTCCCCTTCTTCTTCATCTTCCTCACTATACACGCTACCATCTTGCCCGATAACCATTACCCGTTGGTTTGGGCACTCACGTGCATAATGGCCATACCCCTTGCACTTGAAACATTGAACCTTCTTGTCTTCCATAGGGGCTATAGCTTTAATAGGTTGAGTACCCGGTAAAGCCTTCACGGTCGGTCTCCCTTGGGTATTTGGATTAGCCGTGTTTTCCACCTTCTTGCTGGGAGCGCTCCACTTGCTAGTCCCCGTCCCTCCGGTTTGGCTAGACGCCCATTTAGCCCGGCTAGAAACCAACTCCTTACTTTGCCTCTCAAAAGTGTCGGCAAACCCAATCACCTCATCCAAGGAAATTCCCCTCAATGCTTCTACTTGCACCTTGTGCTTCAAGTTGATGTTAAGACCATGGATAAATCGATCTTGAGTCGCCTCTTCTCGCTCCTCCACCCCTACCTTGCTCATCAATGATAGGAGTTCATAGTAGTACTCCATTACGCTCTTCGTCCCTCGAAGTCGGAGGAAATAGGACTTTGGTACAAAGGTAGTCCTCATGAGCTCACACAACTCCGCCCACGATCCCACTTCTCCTCCCCTAACCATCCTTCTCCTCCCCATCGTATCATTCCACTATGTATCTGCATTGCCACGAAACTCGGCTATGGCCACCTTCACCTTATTACCTTCCGAAAAGTTATGGAGTGAGAAAATTTTGCCCATTTGGGACTCCCATTCCAAGTAGGCTTCGGGATCAAACTTGCCGTGGAACTCGGGAAATGTGTGCTTGATAGATTTGGTGGGATCATCATACCTCGGCTCCATCTCCGCCTCCTCATAGTTTCTATTCCTTCTATACCTACCATCCCACCCATGGTGCCCCATGTTTCCATTCCCTCTCCCGCCCATCATGTTCCCAAACCTACCATTCCTATTCCCATTCCGTCCTCCTCCTTGTCCTCCACGCCTCCCATGATCGTACCAACCATAGGGTTCTTCCTCCCCATTACTCCCCTCGGAGGCATCATGATGTGTGTGATTGCTCCTAGGGGTGTTTGACCTTGATAGTCGCAAGGCTTTCAAAGCGTTGAGCTCGTCGTGGATAAAAGTTTGGTTTTCATGGATGGATACTTGGTTCTCCTTGAGTTCCTTCAAATCCCCGAACATAGCATCTTGAGTGACATGCATTGTTGTTTGGCCTTCTTTTAGATCCCTCAAATCCGTCATAATTTTTTCCATCAAGCTTTTCAACTCATACCCCGCCACACTAAGACTCGTGCTCGCACCCGGTTGCGGATCCCCCATCGTGGTGGATCTAGAACGAGGTGGCATTCACAATGATACCTACAATAAGAAATAAAAATAAACTAGGATCTAGTCCTAGGGGTTAGTAAAATCCACACTCACACACACAAGAAGGGGAGATTTTAGTAAGAACTCACTTTCCAATGGGTAATCCCACCCCCAATTCACTCACCAATGTCACTCGAAACAAGGCTTAGAATATAGTGAGGGCTAGGTTCACTCACTCTCAATATCCAACTTTATAAATGCAAGTGCTAAGACAAATCAATCAAGGTATACACATAGGCAATATAACCAAGCAAGTAAGGCCAATCAAGCATGTGAAAGTAAGGTTCAATGCCTAAGGAAGCTAACAAACAAACTTAGTTGAGCTGAAAATTTATGTAACTCTTGGCTGATCTTTAGGAATTTTTTTGATATGGCTACCCAACCCCAAAATTGATGAAACTTAGTAGATAACAAGATTAAAGGGTTTAGAATGAGGGAAAAATATCCCCAATATAGCAGGTTTTCTAGAAGACCCTCGATTTTACGTTTTCCCCAAATCTGTCAAACTAGGGCACAAAACAGGGCATCAACTTCACACATTAATTTGACCTATCAAATGATGGAATTTTTGGCTGAGATTTTTCAGGAAAATAGTTCATATCTCAAGGTTCATGCACACCAAAAATCAGCTCGAACCTACAACAATTGACCAATAAACAAGCAAAGGCTAAAACAAAAGAAATAAGGAAAAACAAGGAAAATGAAATTTCATAGAGGTTTAAAATCAAACACTTGGTAGGCACCTAGGCTCTAGATACCAAATGATAATGTTCCTTGTGAGGGAATCCTTCCATGTGCCCAAGAAATACCCAAACTAGTGTTTTATTCCAATTTTTAGTTAAGATAAACAAAGATAAGTTGAGCTAGCCACAAAAACTAGGCTCAAAATGGATTTTGATGGAGAGAAAAGAGGTGAGAAGAAAGTGTAAAGAGGCAAGAATCCTCTTTGGGAACCTATGACCTCCCTCAAAAAGATGAAGGCAATCCTAGGCTACTTTCACCCAAAGCAAATACTCCATTGGCTCCACATTCATGACTACACAACTATAAATGCATACCTATACTTGATCTAGTCTATTAAACATAAACCAAGCAACCTAACATGTAGGAATTTGGATAAAAATCTAACAAGAGAGATGCTCTCAAAGAAGTCCTCATAATTTCATTCATCAAAGTCTGCCAACTAAAGTCTTACAAAATGGTATTTATACCTAGGGTTGGAATCCCAAGACAAAGGGTTAAAACATAAGAAATTCGGCTACAAAAGTTGAATCGCCCGGTCGGGAGAATTCTCTGGACTCGCCGCGGCTTTGTCAAACGCCCGGTTGGGCGTTTTAGGAGGGTGAGTTCGCCCGACCGGGCGAACTCTCTAGAAATGTGGACGACACTCAGCGCACAAACGCCCGATCGGGCATTTTGGAGGGGTGGATCGCCGGACCGGGCATTCCGTTTGCCTCCTCCATTGCTCTCCCGATGAAGCTTGAAACGCCCTCCAGAAGCTTTTGTCTTATAGATCTCGTGACGGGCCTCCCGGGCAGCTTAAGGGGAGTCGTGCTCGGGCCAGCCCGGGCCATAGACCTCTCGTTCGTATCAGAAGTAAAATAATGCTAAGAGTGATGTGTTTTGTAAACAACAGTGAAGTAAGATCATGCTAAGAGTGATGTATTTTGTAAACAATAGTGAAGTAAAATCATGCTAAGAGTGATGTGTTTTGTAAACAATAGTGAAGTAAAATAATGCTAAGACAGATGTGTTTTGTAAACAACAGTGAAGTAAACTCATGCTAAGAGTGATGTGTTTTGTAAACAACAGTAAAGTAAAATAATGCTAAGAGTGATGTGTTTTGTAAACAACAGTGAACTAAAATCATGCTAATAATGATGTATTTTATTAACAACAGTGAAGTAAAATTTGGAAGATTTGAGCAATTTGGAATTCAACAATTTGGAATTGAAATTCCAAGAAGCAAATTAAAAAAGAAAAAAGAAAAATCCTTCTAATTCCTAAACTATTGGATTCAATTATTTAGTGTTTCTTTGTTGTTGACGCTCCTGAGCCTGACGCTGGCAGCAAGGAAATCCTGATCGTTATTTGATTTCTGTTGCTTAGCCGAATCGGGGGTAGATACTATTGGAAGTAAAGAAGAGAGAATTTAGTTTAATCGATTGTTGTTATTTGATATGTTGATACCTCCCCCTTAATATAGGGTTTGTTACAATGTAAATAGGTAGAGAATAACTCTATTTGTAGGAGGTTATTTACTCTATCAATTATAATGTTTTCCTATAATATCTTCTCATATATTTGGTAAGTCTTGGGAAAGGAGGTAGGGTTGGCACTCCCCCTCAAGTTGAGGAACGGCATCCCCGATACTCAACTTATCCAGAACCTCACTGAAGAACTTCAGATTCACTGCCTTCGTGAGGATGTCAGCCAGTTGTTCTTCTGATCGGACAAATGGAAGTTCCACAATTCCCCCTTCAATTTTCTCCTTAATAAAATGGCGATCGACTTCCACATGTTTTGTCCTATCATGTTGGACTGGGTTCTCGGAAATATTGATGGCAGCTTTGTTGTCACTGAACAATTGGCTTTTCCGTGTAGGTGGAAATCCAATTTCAGTGAGTAGCCTCCTCAGTCATAGTATCTCAGTTAGGCCACTTTTTATTCCTCTGAATTCTGCTTCTTGCTTTTCCAAGTGACTAGAGTCCCTCCAACAAATGTGAAGTATCCACCAGTCGACTTCCTATCTATCGGATTACTTGCCCAGTCTGCATCAATGTATCCATCTATCTCAAGATCTTCACTCTTCCTCAATCGTACTCCATATCCTGTAGTTCCCTTTAAGTATCGGGCAATTCCCATGGCTGCATCCAAGTAGTTCACTTGAGGACGATGCATGAACTGACTTACAATTCCAACAGCATATGAGATGTCCGGTCTCGTATGCGCTAAGTAGATAAGCTTGCCCACCAAGCGTTGATACTCTTCACGGTCGGCCAACTTGGCACCTTCTTCAAACCTCAATCTATGGTTCATCATCATTGGAGTGTCAGCAGGCTTACAGTCCAACAAACCTGTTTCAGCTAGGAGGTCGAGAACACATTTCTTCTTTCACAGAAAAATTCCTTTCTTTGACCGTAGTACTTCTATTCCCATAAAGTACTTAAGGGGCCCTAGATCCTTCATCTCGAATTCTTGGAATAAGTGTGCCCTTAGGTTGCTGATTTCCTTTACATTATCTCCTGTGATGATCATGTCGTCTACATAGATGAGAAGACATGTCGTTTTTCCACCTCGTTTCTTCAAAAAAAGGGTGTGGTCTGAGTGACTTTGGGTGTACCCATACTTCAACATAGCCTTTGAGAACGTGCCAAACCACACTCTAGGCGACTGTTTTAGCCCATAAAGTGTAATCCTCAGTCTGCAAACTTTCTTACCTCCTGTGTATCCTGGTGGCATCTCCATATAGACTTCTTCATTTTCTTTTAGCTCTCCATGTAGGAATGCGTTGGTTACATCAAACTGGTGCAGGGGCCAGTCCTTGCATGTAGATACAGCCAGTAGTGTTCTGACCGTGTTCATTTTGGCCACTGGAGAGAAGGTCTCTTCATAGTCAACTCCGTATGTCTGAGTGTATCCTTTTGCAACTAGTCAGGCCTTGTACCTCTCAATCGAACCGTCAGGTCTTCTCTTGATGGTGAATATCCATCGACACCCTACTGGTTTTTTTCCTTCTGGCAAGTCGCATTCCTTCCAAGTTTCGTTTCTGATGAGGGCATCCATTTCCTTTTTCATTGCCTCCTTCCAGTGTTTGTGTTTTATTGCTTCAATCCATGAGCATGGTATCTCTTCGTCTTCATATAGGGCTGCTTCAAACGCTCGTGCCATTTTAGTGAGTTGTCCCTGTGCAGTATTGACTATGGAATATTGCGCCTTCCTTCCTTTCCAGTCTGGTGAGTACCTCTTGGGTGGTACTCCTCTGGTGCTCCTTGGAGGTAAAGTGAAACCTCCCATATTTCTTCCACTAGTCTCCGCGGGTTCACTGACTTCTTCATGTTCCTGTCTCAGATTGTTATTTTCAACATTATCACTATTGCTTACCAGAGGAATCATAGACGAAGAAGATGGTGTAGCATTGTCTCCGAGCTCTTCAGGTTGACTATGGGACTCTGTAGACGGCTCGATGGGACTACTGTGCGCATCGTCTGTTGGACCAACTTCAGGCACAGAGACTGGATTTGGCGAACAAGGATTCAAGTGAACTGGGTCGCTAACTGGAAGGCAACTGAGGTGGTCACTACTATTGTTTCCCTCCCCTGACCACGAAGTTGGGTGTAGTAGTATTCACTCTCAACAAAATCACAATTCATGGTTGTGTAGAGGTGTTTGGCTTTAGGATCATAACACCAATACCCTTTTTAGTTTGTCCCATATCCCACAAAAACACACTTAACAGAGCGGGGAGCAAGTTTGGATCGGTCATGTTTCGGAATATGGACATAAACAGAACAACCAAAAATGCGGGGCTCGAGTTAAGAGGTGGTGGTATTTGATGGTGGGCGCTAAACACGTCAAGTGGGGTATCAGAGTTAAGGGTTTTGGTCGGCAGTCGGTTTATGAGGTACGCGGAAGTAGCTAAGGCTTCTTGCCAGAAGGTGTTGGGTACATGGGATTCAATTACTCGGGCTCTAGTCATTTCAAGGAGAGTTCTATTTTTCCGTTCTGCTACTCCGTTTTATTCCGGAGTATGAGGACAAGTGGTTTGGGGAACTATTCCCCTCTTAGAAAAAAAAGCTAGCATATTTGAATTAACAAATTTGCCCCCATTATATGACCGAAGAATTTTAATATTTTGGCCATATTGAGTTTGCACGAGAGCATAAAACCGAGTTAACCTTTCACAAACCTCAGATTTTGATTTTAAAAAATACACCCAAGTCATACGTGTGCAATCATCAATAAAAAGAACAAAATACTTAAACCCATTACCACCCAAAACAGGGACGGGACCCCAAACATCAGAATGAACAATGGAAAAGGGTGATTTCTCTCGGGTATTACTGAATTTAAAAGAATGTCTATGGCTTTTGGCCAAAAAACAAGTATCACAATTTAAAAACTGAAGTTTGCTAGTATGTTTAGGAAATAATAATCGTAAATATCCTATAGACGGATGTCCTAACCGGCTATGCCACATCTAGGCCTGTGAGTCAGTTGGTCCGTGAGTCAGCATCGCAGTCCCATGTTGAGCCATCCTGTCCACATAGCTCTTTAGTGACATGACTAACAGAGACAAGTTTCAGCGCCAGAGAGGGAACATAGAGACAGTTCGACAATTGCAGTGTAGGAGATAGTTTGATAGTGCATGCTCCGGCGACTGGGATCATATGACCATCCGCTGTGCGAACAAAGCTCTTTCGAGAAGTAGAGATGTTAGTAAAATCAGATGCATTGAAAGACATAGTGTCCGTGGTGCCACAATCGAAAATCCAATTGTTCTCCTTGTCCAATTTTGTTGTGACAGAGGAATTAGCTAGGGCATCAAAGGAATTTTGGCTAGTGATGTTGGGCAAAAATTCAAGTGTAGTGGGCTGAGGGTTAGTTTTTCCAAAGTTTTTGGATTTTGTGAATATTTAGGGCTTGTTCGGCAATTTATCCGGTCTGGGGAGGTTTTTATGGGATAAATTAGGACTGGGGGGTGGACTCTGGAAATTAGGCGAAATACTGGGGCGGAAGTGCACAGAATTTTCTGGGTGGTGCCAATTGTGTAAAAGAGGGGTTTTGGTAGGGTTAAATTGAACACATTTACAATTAGGGGTTAAATTCCCCCAATTGATACCTGCAGCGGAGAAGACCCTTGCCGCAGCCAAGGAACTGACTCCTTCGTCTCCGGCAGGGCGATCGTCGGCCTGGGTGAAGTGCGCCGCCCCGGAACTGCTCGCTGTTCTGCCGGCGTCGGCAGTCCGGCTGTCCCCTACCGCGGTGGTCACGTGTCCGCCGCGATTCGTTGCTTTTGCCGCTCTGCTCCGCTTCATATCATCCCACCATTCCGGAAATCCGATGAGGAGGAAACATCCTTCCTTCGTGTGCTTCTTCCCACCGCAATGTGTGCAAGTTAGACGACTCTTGTCGTCCTCCGGCCGCTTCTTCCATGGGTGATTCGTCGGATTCTGAGGGCTTCCGGTGTGGTGGTAATGGGTGAGCGCGAGGCCGAAGCTGATGCTTGGGTTCGGTGGGCCGCTTGTGCCGATCCCCTGAATCTGGTTGTTGACAGACTCCCGGCGAACTTGCGTGTATGCCTCACGTGCCGACGGTAACGGTTTTGACCTGATTAACTCCTTCTTGACTGCCTCATATTTATCGTCTAGAGCAGTGACGAATTGGTATAGGCGCAACCGTTCTTTGGTCATTGGTGTTGTTTCCCGTCGGTCAATGGAGATCCAGAGATTCTGGAGTTTGTTCCATAGCGATTCTAAGGACATCTCGTCTTGCTTGATGGTATTTGTCCGTCTGTGCAGGTCGTAGACCTGGACAGGGTTGGCTCCGCTGCCGTATGTTACGGCCAGCCGATCCCAGAGCTCCTTGGCTGTGGCATATTGTGAAACTTCGTTCACGAGGTCTGCCGCCATGTTGTTGATGATCCAACTAAAGACGCAATGGTCTCGTTGTTGCCATTGTTGGTAGTTGGGGTCGGTATGGGGTGGTGGAACGGAAACTCCATCGATGTGAGACATCAGTCCCTTTCCCCCGATCGCCCTATCCATGAGGGTGGCCCAAAGGGGGTAATTGTCCCCATCGAGTTTTGTTTTTACCGTGATTTCACCCAACGATTCGAGGTGATGATTTTTTTCTGGTGTTTTGTTTGGGACTGAACTCATGCTCTTCCGCAGGAACTCCGCGAATTGCGCGGTGAGTTCCGCGGGGAAGGGTGATGGGTTTGGGGATTCGGTGGTTTTGTGAGATGTTTCTGTATCGAAGGAGTCTGATATGTTTGCTGTTGTGTTGCAGATCGGAAAAAAGGTAGGGAAAGGTATGCTATGGGCGATGATGAAATTTTTCTAAGCCCGAACCTGCTCATGATACCATATTGGAAGTAAAGAAGAGAGAACTGAGTTTAATCGATTGTTGTTATTTGATATGTTGATACCTCCCCCTTAATATAGGGTTTGTTACAATGTAAATTAGGTAGAGAATAACTCTATTTTTAGGAGGTTATTTACTCTATCAATTACAATGTTTTCCTATAATATCTTCTCACATATTTGGTAAGTCTTGGGCAAGGAGGTAGGGTTGACAGATACCTCATCGGCATGAACAAATTGTGCTTGATTATGGAGTTTCACCTTTATAGCGTCGGATTTGGGGGTAAGGCTGCCCGCGCTTCCCGCCGGATCAACAGGCGGCTGCCGCTTCTCGGAAGTGTTTCGCTTGAGGACTCCAGAAGGCGTACTCGGCGGTGTTGGCGTTGCACCGTCGTTGGACTTGAGGAAAAGGAGTGTGAATTGGAATTGGAATTGGAAAATTGAAGAAGACGGTTGGAGTTGAATATGATTTACAAAAATACCCTTGTTAATTACTTTTTATTTAAAACATGTATCTAAGCCATAAGATTAATTTGAAGTAGACATCACCAAACCGAACCGGCCCGGAACCGTCACCGGCGGTTCCGAACCGGAACCGGAACCGTCGTCGGCGGTTCGAACCGGCACCGGAACCGCCGGTTCCGATGGGCCGGTTCAGGTTCCAATTTTTGGCGAACCGTAACCGACGGTTCGGAACCGCCGGTTTCGCCGGAACTGCCGGTTCAGAACCGGCGGTTCGGCGGTTTCCGACACAATTTCAGGCCTACTCCCTAGCCTTTTCAGAAACCACTCCCGCGGCCGCCGGTTTTGACTAAAACCGTGGACGGAAACCGCCGGTTCCACCGATAAAATCGGCGGTTCCAGCGACAAAACCGCCGGTTTCCCACGGCATTTTTCAAAATTTGAAATTCCACCGAAAACCGGCGGTTCCGGCCGTAAACCGGCGGTTTCGCCGTGATTTTTGAAAATTTGATTTTTTTTTATTTTTTTAATCACAATTTTCCCCTATAAATACCCCCCTCCTCTTCATTTCTACTTACCCCATTCTTGTGTTAATAAGAATTTCTCTCTCAATCTCAATTTCTCTATTCTCCATCCTCATTCTCTCAAGTTGTTTACGTTATTTGCGCTCATAATTTACTCACATTGTTCTTGTTCACGCTATCATATTCACATAAACACTACTCTCTATTCTCTACTTCCAATTTCCATAATATCATGTCTTCATCTCGTCGTGGTGGTGATCGGGGCAAGAGAATTGCCCAAGATCAAAGTGACTCTCGTCGTCGTCGTGCCCCTACTAGAGCACAAGTTGCGGAGGAGGTGGGAAGGCGAGCCGCTCTTCGAGTACAAGTAAGTTCTAAACTTCTAAGTTTTAATATGTTTTATGTTATATGTTATAAGTTTTAATATGTTAGTAAGTTTTAAGATGTTAGTAAGTTTTAATATGTTTTAAGTTTTAATATGTTAGTAAGTTTTAATATGTTTTAAGTTTTAATATGTTAGTAAGTTTTAATATGTTATAAGTTTTAATATGTTTTAATATGTTATATGTTAGTAAGTTTTAATATGTTAGTAAGTTTTATGTTAGTAAGTTTTAATATTTTATATGTTTTAATATGTTATAAGTTTTAATATGTTTTAATATGTTATATGTTAGTAAGTTTTAATATGTTATATGTTATAAGTTTTAATATGTTTTACAATTATGTTAGTATTATATGTTTTAATGTGTTTTATTTATATGTTAGTAATATAAGTTTTAATATGTTATACAATTATGTTAGTATTATATGTTTTAATGTGTTTTATTTATATGTTAGTAATAAATTCGTTTGTATTAAATATGTTTTATATGTTTATGTTATATGTTATATGTTAGTAAGTTTTAATATGTTATAAGTTTTAATATGTTATATGTTATAAGTTTACAATTATGTTAGTATTAATTTCATTTATATTAAGTTTCTCTATATGTTAGTATTAATTTCATTTAAGTTTAAATTTAAGTTGAGCTCAAGTCCTTTTCCTTTATTTCTTTTTTCTCCCCTTTATTTCGAATATGTAATTTTGTAAATTGTAATGAAGACTTTAAGTCTTTTGTAATTTATAATTTTGAAGTTGCAATTTCTAATTTTTATGTTGTAATTTGTAAATTTTAACTTGTAATTTGTAATTTTAAAGTTGTAATTTGTAATTTTGAAGTTGTAATTTGTATCAATAAAATTATATTTGTACATCGCTTCATTCTAATTTTATTTACGCAGGTTTTTTTACATTTTTAACTTGAATTACAATTTACAATGTAAAAAAAAAAATTGGATGAACCGCCGAACCGCCCGAACCGGCCCGAAACCGGATAACTACCGACGGTTCAGCCGGTTCAAGTGAACCGCCGGTTCACGGTTCATGAACCGGAACCGTGAGGTCTTGGCCGGGCCGGTTTAGGTTCCACCAATTCTTGACCTGGAACCGCCGGTTCCGAACCGTGAACCGACGGTTCACGAACCGTGGTGACGTCTAATTTGAAGTATTAAGATGTATGGCTGAGATTTGTTCTCTAGTTATGTACTTAATGGGCACTCTAGTTATATATATATATATATATATATATATATATATATATATATATAGAGAGAGAGAGAGAGTTGTGATCAAGGTCGAACCAATCTTAAAGACCGAACTAGAGACCAAATTAGGGCCATCCATTTTCTTAATCTTGTGGTTAGGATTAATTTACCATTATTTCATTATTTTTTCCCAAAAAAACTTGTTGAAGGGTATTTTGGGAAATCAACTCATTTACAAACATAAAATACGTGTTTCCTCATTTTATCTCTCAATTTTTCGATCTCCTTCTCGCAATCTCCTTCATCTTCATCGATCTCCTTCTCGCAATCTCCTTCAATCTTCATTGATCTCCATCGCCGGAAAATTGTGTTGCCTCAATTCATGATCGTCGGACAATTGCCTCAATCGCGATCTGCCTCAGTTTTCGCAATCTTCTTAATCTCATCCATGGAGAATTTTACACGTGAAATCCATCAGCATCTCGATGGAGTAGGAATGACACTGACAAATTCTGCGGTGGATGAGAAGCTTTGATCTCGATTTGTCGTCGGAGGATTTGCCTCCGCCGGTGGAGTAGTACGACGACGGCAGCATCAACGGTGGGATTTGATGAATTTCTGTTAGAATTTTGCTATCTCTCTCTATGAAATGCTGGAGCTTTTATTTAAAATACCAATTTAGTTTTTTCAATTCTGAATTCTGGCCAAATTGAATGTTATTTTGATACCTGTAAGTTTTTAGCTTGAATTATGAAATCCTAGCCAATTTTAGCCAATTCCGATTTTTGAATCCTAGCCAATTATAGCCAGTTCTTAATCTGATATATGTTTTTAACATTGATGAACAATCTCTTGTTGAACCTTGTTGATGGATATTTTTTCAATTTTTTTCATGTTTGTTGTATTAACAAATCTATAATGAAGTAACAGTTTTGCTGAATGAAGTAATCCACAGGTTGAATGAAGTAACGTGAACTTAACTGTGTTGTATACATAAGTTTGTGTATAGCTTTAGTTAATACGAACCAAATATCTAGTTGAATGAAGTAATAACATGTTCAATGAACAAATGCCGGTTAATATGAAATGATAATATAAAGTGTATTGTATGCATAAGTACGTGATCAATTGTACTTATGATGAATTAAATTACCTTTATAAATGAAGTGATAACATGGATGAATTTCTGGTTGAATGATAATTTTTGTTGTTATTGTTGTGGTGGATGAGGCTAGGCATGAATGATTTGCAAGCAGATTTTTGTTGTTATTGTCGTAAATGTGCCAAATACGGCGAGGTTGGTCGGCGTGATTCAAGAATTGTGAGAAGATAGACGAGAAGAAGAGGAAGAAGAAGAAGAAGAAGAAGAAGAAGAAGAAGAAGAAGAAGAAGAAGAAGAAGAAGAAGTAGAAGAAGAAGAAGAAGAAGAAGAAGAAGAAGAAGAAGAAATGCTTATTTCCTTGTTGTAAATTATTTCATTCCAGTAGGTTTCGTACTTCATTCATGTAGTTATTTACTTCATTCTTGTTATTTATTACTTCATTACACTTTGAATTTGAATTTGTTTAAATATTTGACAAACTTTAAATCAAATAGACTGTGTGAACCGTGAAGTGTTTTATTAATGAAGTATTTATTCTTTATTATGACGTATTTGTATGTCAAGACTGAGCATACTTCATCCCAATAGGTTCATTACTTCATTGTAGTAGTTTATTACTGTGCGTGAACTAAAACTGTTTGAATTTTCTCTAAAATAGTCAACTATTCCAATAGTAGGTAAAAGTTGTAAACCACACCATCCTCACTATATAAACCCCATAACCAATACAAACTCTCCATCACAAAAAAGGGAAAAAAACACAAACTTGTCCAATACAAGAAATCATCCAAAATTGACACACTAACACATCTCAATGAGCTGAGCCGTGATTCTGGGCACCACCCATTTGTTAGGCGTGGGGATGGACTACAAAAATGTCTTCATCATCGTGTCACCGTGGCTCAACTACATCTCCCGAAACTCTTCATCTCGCTCCTCAAATTTGATTTCTCACCCAGCTGTGAGTTGGAGGATTTTTCCCCAGCTTTTTCTTGACCTATATACAAGAAACACATAATTACAATTCAACATTTGAAACATAGTTTATATTACATCATTAAAATAGTTTGTAACTTCATTAAAAAGAGTATGTAGTTCATTTGTATGTGCAAACAACACAGCAGTCAAGTTCAATCCTAAAACCCTAAACCCATACAACACAGTAAATAGGTAGTTCATAATTAGAGTCTGTTACTTCATTATCATGTTTTTTTACTTCATTTTATCAATTTACTACTTCATACTTTACATAGTAGGGCATTAACTTCATTACTATCAATTTACATACCAGTTAACTTCACTTTTTACCTAGGTTATACTTCACTTTTTAGCTATGTACATAGTTATATGCATTTATATGAGCTACAGTTATAGATACTTCATATAATAGGTATTAGATTTCATTACTTAATACATAATAGTTAACTACACCATGTCAATTCAATATTTTAAAATAAAAATAGCTTAGACTCACTTTCTACCTTTCGGAATAGAATTTTTGGTCCCTTGAGCTGCATCCAATTTCTGTACAGATGAACCTTTTGCTACATAAAAAAATACAACACATTAAAAATTATAAAATGATCAAGATCTTACTTAATCATATGAATTCAATACTTCATTCATCTATGCTTTAATTTCATTTTTTACCTTTCTTAGCAGGGATTTCAATGGGGATTTCAGAACTACTTGCATTCATCTTCTTTTGAGAGGAAGTTTTACCTATACATGAGGTTTGTTAGTTAATACAACGTTAACTTAATCATATGAATTCAATACTTCATTCATCTATGCTTTAATTTCATTTTTTACCTTTGGTAACAGGTTTTCCAGTAGGGATTTCAGAACTACTTGCATTCTTCCTAGTTGGAGAGGAAGTTTTACCTATACATAACAAACACATAATTAATATACAACATATCATCCACAATTATAGATAGTTCACTTGGAATACTATGTTACTTCATTATTAAGTGTTATTACTTCATTTTTATAGTCTCTTACTTCATTATAATGTTTTATTACTTCATTTCAGTCATAAACCCTACTGTTTAAACATAGCATTTATATTACTTCATCATCATAATTTATTACTTCATCTTATCAATTTACTACTTCAGTGAAAAGAATGTGTAGTTCATTTGTATGTGCAAACAACACAGAAGTCAAGTTCAATCCTAAAACCCTAAACCCATACAACACAGTAAATAGGTAGTTCATAATTAGAGTCTGTTACTTCATTATAATGTTTCATTACTTCATTTTACAAATTTATTACTTCACTAAATAGAATATGTAGTTCATTTGAATTTAGTTAATATGCAGTTAACTTAATCATATGAATTCAATATATAATGCATTTATGCTTTAAGGAGACTTTTTTTACCTTCGCTGTGAGGGATTTCAGGAGCACTACTTGCATTCTTCTTGGGTGCAGAGGAAGTTGTACCTATACATAACAAACACACAAATCAATATACAACATATCATCCACAAGCATAGATAGTTCACTTGGAATACTATGTTACTTCATTAAGTGCACATTAAATATAAATTCATTTTTTACTTTTGGTAGCAGGGATTTCAGTAGGGACTTGAGGAGCACTACTTGCATTCTTCTTGGGTGCAGAGGAAGTTTTACCTATACATAACAAATACAGAAATTAATGTACAACATATCATCCACTTAGTTCACTTGGAATACTATGTTACTTCATTATTAATTGTTATTACTTCAATTTTAGAGTCACTTACTTCATTATAATGTTTTATTACTTCATTTGAGTCATAAACCCTACTGTTTAAACAGAGCATTTATATTACTTCATCATCATAATTTATTACTTCATCTTATCAATTTACTACTTCATTAAAAAGAATATGTAGTTTATATTAATGTCGAAAGAACACAACAATTTAGATTAATCCAAAAATCCTAAAACTATGCAATACAGGAAATAAGTAGTTCATAATTAGAGTCTGTTACTTCATTATAATGTTTTATTACTTCATTTTACAAATTTAAATCCTAGGTTTTACCTTCTGGATCTGGAATTTTGTTTCCAGGATCTGCATCGAGCTTGTGAGTTGCTTGTTTGACCGTCTTTGATTTAGCCGGATGCTTGCGAGTATATTATTGTGCTATTTTGACAAAAATCAGAATCAAAGTTAGGAAGTAGATGAAGTAAATTAAGTGTAAGATCTTTGAAAAGCTTCAAAGTTGTATTACCTTCACCAGAAGTTCGGCCGGAACGCAACTGGTGGCCAGAATTTTTCGTCGAAGATTTTCGAGTATCAACCATTTTGAAGAAGAAGTTGTGTAGTCGTTGATTTTGGCAGAGAAGCAGCGTTTGAGAGTCGATTTGCAGTAGAAATGAGAGACGATTTGGAGTAGAATATGAGCGTCGCTTTGTAGAAGAAGATTCGTCGCTTTGTTGTAGAAATTTCGTCGATTAGTAGAAGAATTCTTCGATTTGGAGAAGTATTCTACGATTTGAAGAAGAAAAGAGAGAGAGAGATGAGAATGAAGAGGAGCGGCGTGAATGAAGAGAAGCAGGGGTGATTTTTTTTTACCCTAGATGTAATTTGACCGAAATACCCCTAATTTGAAGTATATTGCTTATATAATGGAGTAGCGAAATTCATGAAACAATGGTTTAATCTCATCCATTAAAATCTAAATCTAAGAGCCCTAATTTGGACTCTAGTTCGGTTTTTAAGACTAGATTTGTGAATAATTAGACTATATATATATATATATATATATATATATATATATATAGGGATGTATTCATTTCCTTTTTGTATCTTTTGTTCTTTGTTCTTTTTAATCTCAGCCCCACGATTTTGTCATCCGACGGTTAGATTGACGCCACGTGTCATTTAATAATGCAGATTTTCAGTTGAATAATGCACACCTACTAATAATGCACCATTATAGTGTAATAATGTAGATTTTCAGTTGAATAATGCACACCGACTAATAATGCACCATTATAGTGTAATAATGCAGATCATCACAACCATCCAATTCAAGGATCCAAGGGCTGTGATTAAAAAGAACATTGGACTGAAAAGCTGCGAAGGACCTTAACACACCCCTATATATATATATATATATATATATATATATATATAAACCCTAAATTGTCACACTCCGACCAACCCTTTAGTCGTATATTCTATAATTATATAAATATGAAATTTCTAAGCAAATAACCTACATGTAAAATTCGTAAAACACCAATATAAGATAAAATCATATATCAACCTTTATCTGTTACATATTTCAAAACATTTTGAACTGTATTGAGACTCTCTCACCACTCTATATGTTATACATGGGTCCACATGCAAAATGACGAGGAAAGGAAGGTTGCTATAATGCGTCAGCCACCAACCCTGATAACACAAGGAGTTTCCAAAACTCATATCAACCAAACATCTGCGATATCTTTGCCTGAAAAATATTAGTGGTTTATATGAGCCGCAACTCAATGTATATAAATTTCACCTTTAATTTCACGTCACAGAAATATCAAACATATTCTTTAACTATAATATATATAACTAGAAACAATAAATATTATAAACAATTTCACATCCATATGCATATGCCTTTATGATCCTTTTTAATATTACGTGACTAATCAAGCCTGGTATCTGCCCGGGATTTTCATTGTATACGCCTCGTAGGTCCCTTATCTTTGTATTGACCTTTCCACGAAGTCCCTCTTTGCTTTTTGTATTGACCTTTCCACGAAGGCCCTTCTTTGCTCTTTGTATTGACCTTTCCACGAAGGTCCCTCTTTGCTCTTTTGCTTTGACCCGTAGGTCTATTATCATTGTATATGACATGTAGGTCTATTGCCATTGTATATCAGATCAAGAGCAAGAAAGTCACATATCCTTTTTAATCCCATGATTTAAATAATTCCAATACCATACGCCAAAAATATCCATTGCACTAATTACATATTCATATATTCCATCAATAACTCCAATACATTACACAAATCACATATCCATTTCACAAATCACATATCTTCGTCATATTACACCATCAAACACATAATCAAATCATAGTCAAATCATATAATTCAATTATTCACTTTGTTTAAACATCTAGCAAAGAAGCACATAAAATATGTAAAATTAAAAGTGTGATTTATACACACCTAATTATTACGATGGATAACCTGACACCTGATTATTATGATGGATAACCTAACCGATCACCTGATTATGTCTCCTGAGCCACAGCCTCGATCCTATTGAATATTATTAGCCGAAATAAATCCAAGAGCGTCTATGTAAAACTGTGAATTGTATATAAACATGAAACGTGTGCACGTGGTTTAGCTGAAATATAAATATTTTCTTCTAACTAACCTTCGAATAATTTCCTTCTCATCAATGTTTCTTTTTCGTTTCTGACTCGAACCCTCCATAAAAGAAATGATCTAAGAACTACGACATATAGTTTTATATATATAACCGAATACACCACTTACCGACTTAATTAGGAGCATAGGTAACTAAAAGGAACATTTTAATCTATGACTAAGCTATTTTGATTTTTATCCTCATCACACGTGCACTAACCAAAAGACTTCTACAAAGCCTATCTATTCTAGGTGTTAGTAAATGAGTGGTAGAAGTTTTTTTAGGCAAAGATATCGTTGATGTTTGGTTGATACGAGTTTTAAAAACTCCACGTGTTATCAGGGTTGGTGGCTAACGCATTATAGCAACCTTCCATTCCTCGTCATTTTGCATGTGAACCCATGTATAACATATAGAGTGGTGAGAGAGTCTCAATACAATTCAAAATGTTTTAAAATATGTAACAGATAAAGGTTAATTTCTGATTTTATCTTATATTGGTATTTTGCTAATTTTACATGTAGGTTATTTGCTTAAAAATTTCATATTTATATAATTATAGAATATACGACTAAAGGTTTGATCGGGGCGTGACATAAATATTATGTATTTTATTTGGAAAATAAATTATATCTTCCTCAATTGCAATGTTTAATGAAATAACTTAGTATATATATTACTCCCGTCCCATAAAATTAGAGACTTCTTGACAGCATATGTTTTAATGCTAAATTGATAAAGTAAGAGAGATGTAGAAAGAAAAAGTGGTTAAAGTATTGTTAGTGAAAAATGAAATCAACCTTTTAAAATGTAAAACTTGCCAAAAATAGAAATGAGCTATTTATATGGGACAATCCAAAATTAGAGAAGACGATTATTTTTATGGGACGGAGGAAATATGCTAAGAGAATTGACGGATGAAATTTTTATCTTTTTCGTTAGCTTAGCAAGAGGTATATATTTAATTTGCATGTTTCCTTTGGCCATATATTAAATTTTTTTTTTAATGTCAAAACGCTCAAACCTTACCAGGAAAGTGAGCCGCAAGAGTGCAATAAGGAAGAAAAATTTAAACAAACAAAAAAAAAAAACGGCCAGCAAGTCCTATGTCAAGAAAAATCTCCTCCTAGAAAAACCTAAGGCCAAACTAGTAATTTAAGAGCATGCAACAATAGCAAGAGTTGAACACAAAAGCACAAATCATCTCACGTCCACTTGACTACCGTGACCTTGTTTTTATCCCTCCCACTTTCTAACACCATTCCACCTTTCCAACAATTGTCCCGGTGAACACGTTTCTTTTCGGCTATCAGATGGGTTCAAATTTTGAAAAACCATCATCTATATCCCAAATAGACCCCACAATAACAATAACGTAGAGCATGAAAATCCACATTTTCTTATCAAACCTTCTAAAGGGGCTTCCGAGCCAAAAAAGAAGAAGCAAGTTTGAGAAGGCAAAGACAAATTTTTAACCATTAATTCACAACAAAAGTAGTATAGGAGCGGTCATTGGCGGACCCAGGATTTCGACGTTAGGGGTCTCAATTACTATTAAAAGTTGCAGAGTATTTTTTCGATGTCTACATCACCGCAAATAGCTATGGCATGAGTTGTATAGGAAGCGGCGATCCTGCAATTGAAGAAAATGTGCTCGATGATTTCTTCTTTCTTGCATATTGCACAGGACTATTTTCAATGAATGGGAAGGCCAATTCGAATAGTCTTAATTTCTTTGGCGTTGAAACAACTTAGTTAAGAATTTTTTTATTTCATTGTAAATTTTCCTAGTACGAGTTACGGACACACATGTAGAGATTGAAGAGGTTCGATGGACTTATAACCTCATTTTTTACATTCGTAAATTTCTTTATTCGTTAGAAACTTTTACTCTGACTAATATTAATAGTAGTAAGAATTAAGATAATCAAATTAATCAGGCTATTTTAACTAAAAGTATGTAAGGTTCGGCTCACTTAGTTTTTGTAGTGTTATGTTCACTAGACTATTAGGATGAAAGATAATTAATAATCGAATTTGTATGGTAACTTAAAATGTGTTGCATAGAAAAACTGAAAGGTAACGTATAATGTGAGGAAATCAGCATTTAAGGATATAGACTTTTTTTTTTCTGGACAAATGATATAAGACAGCTACACTCTCGGTACCAATATTAAAGGAATATTTACAAAAATTTGCTAAGATATGTTTGATAAAATTGATACTGCAATATTTACAGAGACTGTGATACAATTTATAAGTTAAAATATATTGTGACAGAATTGATAAAATCTAGAACTTCCTCCATCCTACTCTATTTTGGAAAAATAATACCCCATTCGTCCGCCATTAGAAGTCTTATTTCTTGGCGGCACGAATTTTAAAAAATGTTAAGAAAAATTGATAAAAAAGGTCAGTGGAATAGGAGTCCTACTTGTATATATAGATGGTGTTCGGTTTCCAAGATAAAATAGTATCAAGATATAATTTAGAATTGAGTTGTAAGATTATTTTAGTCATAGGGGTTACCTATGACTAATTATCTCATGATTATCCATCTAGGATTGAGTTGTGGTGTGACGCCCCGGAAATTTCGATCCCTCTTCGAGATAAATCGGCTCTTTTAGCTTAATTAATTTTCGTTAGAGGGCGTAAACTGTTCCGTTGTAATTCCCGACGTTGAATCAAATAAAGTGTTTCGTTGGAAGAATTAAAGTTCAAGGAAATTTACTTCAATGATAGGAAATATGCTTTTATTAAAGAGTACATTTTGGAGATACAATTGCAAGGAGGATGGAGATACAAATTGTACATGCTTCGATTTCCACACAGTGTAAGAGCATCCGCAACGCGGTGCCGTCGCCGTTCCTATGCCGTTCCGGAGGAACGGTTTCGCGGCGGCACGCGTTGCAGCGTGCGTTCCGTCGCCATTCCGTGCCGCCACCGTTCCCATGCCGTGCCGCGTTTCGTTCCTCCGGAACGCGGAACGAAACGTTCCGCCACGCGCCGAGGCGACGTGGCGGACTCCCATTCGACGCGTGAAGCCCACTCGCTGCCCCGCGAGTGGGCTTCGTCCCGATGACGCAATAATTCATTTTTTTTTAAAAAAAATTCGAATTTAATAAAAAAAAAAAAAATTTTTTTTTTATTAACGGTAATGAGACCGTTAATTTTATAGCCGTTTTTTTTTTAATTTATTTATTTACTCTATAAATACTCCTATTTCATACTCATTTCAATCACAAACACACATCTATTTCTCTCAATTTCCACCCCAATTTTCATCTCAAATCAACTCTATTTTCCTTCTCCCAAATTTAATCAAACTAATGGATCCTTATGAACAAATGCGTCAAATATTGGAACAATCACTTGAAGAAGATCGACGACGGGAGGCGGAAGAAGCCGCTCCGCCCCAACGTCGCTCCCGTACGTACATCCATCGTAACCGGGAGGAAGCCGCCGCAAGGTTAGTACGCGACTACTTCTGCGATAACCCGGTTTGGGGAGATACGTACTTCCGTCGCCGTTTCCGCATGGGGAAACCGTTATTTCTCCACATCGCGAATACTTTGGCAGCCCGGGAAGAGTTCTTCCAGGAAGGGTTCGACGCGGTCGGACGTCCCAGCCACACGACGCTGCAGAAATGTACTGCAGCAATCCGCCAGCTTGCGACTGGACAAACGGCCGACATGTTCGACGAATACCTCCACATCGGAGATAGCACTGGGCGAATGTGCTTGCTCAAATTCTGCAAAGGCATCCGGGCAGCCTTCACCGACGAATTTCTCCGGAGGCCAAGCACGGCCGATTGTCAGTTCCTTCTCGACCTTCACGAAACAGTGCACGGATTCCCAGGGATGCTCGGCAGCGTCGATTGCATGCACTGGCAATGGAAGAATTGCCCGGTGGCGTGGAAGGGGTCCTACACGAGCGGCCACAAAGGTACCCACCCAACCGTTATACTCGAGGCTGTTGCCGACTACCGCCTTTGGATCTGGCACGCGTACTTCGGGGTCCCCGGGTCGAACAACGACGTAAACGTGCTCAACCAGTCCGACCTCTTGACCGAAGTTTTGGATGGTAAAGCGCCGGCCATCAACTTCGTCGCCAACAATCGGCTTTATAAAATGGGGTACTATCTCGCCGATGGCATCTACCCGAAGTGGCCTACCTTCGTGAAGACGTGCAGTGGGTCTGCGAACCCAAAGCAGGCTCTTTTTGCGCAGAAGCAGGAGGCTGCTCGCAAGGATGTGGAGAGGGCGTTCGGGGTTCTCCAAGCGCGCTTCAACATCATCAAAGCCCCGGCTCGTACGTGGTTCATGGAGAACATGGTCGACATCATGTATACGTGCATAATCTTGCACAACATGATTGTCCAAGACGAAGGACCCGAGGCGGGAAATTGGTTCGACCCCGAATCCCCCGGAAGCTCAACCGCAAGTAGTCCGCCTCGAAGTGGAGCGCATCCGTCTATACAAGAACGGTTATCTATTCGTGCAAGGACACGCGACTCTAGCGCCCACACCCAACTCCAACATGATCTAATTGAGCACATTTGGGCAAACTTTGGCGGATGAAATTATTAAAATTGTGTACTTTTATTTTTTTATGATTTTAATTGTGTGCTTTTTATTTTTTTAAGTTTAAGTTGTAACTTTGTTTTAATGTTGTGTGTTTTTTAATAAAATGTGTTTGTTTTTTTAATTGAATTGAGTTGAAATTAAAAAAAAATGAAATTGAATGAATAGTAATTTAAGGAACGGTTAAGGAACGGTTAAGGAACGAGGGTTGCAGGTTCCGTTCCTTAGTTAAGGAATGGAGTAAAAAAGTACAGTGGGGCCCTCAAATAGTGGTTTAAGGAACGGTTTAGGAACGGTATAGGAACAGCGTTGTGGATGGCCTAACAACTAATCCTACTCTAAGCTATGAGATGAACTAAGATCAAACTAGTAGCTAATATGGGACTTGGTCAAAAGCTACTCAAAGTCTAATGCTTGAACAATGGCTAAGTTTAGCAATAAAACAAAGGGAGTGAGGTAATGGATTCTCTCTTGTCTCCCTCCTCTTTTTCTCGAAATTCCAGCCCTCCATATGACTCCAGGAAGGCAGCCTACACCTGCAAAGCTTACAATGAAAGGGGTATTAGATTTTAGACACAAGTAAGGGAAGACGGAGACACAAGCTCAATAAGGAAATGAGGAGAAATAGAGCCGTATAGGTCAGCCTGTAGGCTGCAAAATAGAGCCAAGATCAGCTCCCTTCTGTCAACCATTCAGTTACACCAAAGTAGGAACCAAGGCAAATGGATCTAGAGAAATGAGCTTGGTATATGCTCAAAAAGGGATCATGGGTCAGATTCCCCATCCCCTCAACCGAGGTCAATCTGGCAGCCAAGGGAGACAGCCAAGTTTATCACCAATTTAGCCTGCAGAACACATTCATCAAACTCAAAAGGGAGCAAGCTGGCAGCCCCAAAATAGGAGGCTTTGTCCCCAAGTCTCAGTCACAAACAGCCAAGAGTGACAGTCCCGAACTTACATCAATCTAGCATGATCACCCTAGTTACAAAGATCAAAAGGGAGCTAAACTTAAAGCCAAAAGTAGTAACGCCCAATGCCCCATGAGCTGCCACAAGAAGCCAAAGGAATGGCTTATAAATACCGCCCTCCCCTCCCCACTCCACACACATATTCTGCCAAATTCTCGCAAGGCAAGGGAGTGCAATGGAGTGAGGAGCGGCGGCGCGGAGCAGCGGCAGTGAGAAGGGCAGGCCGAAGGAGTTCATCGATCAAGGTAAACCCCCTCAACAACAACACTCCGTGCATCATATAGAATAAGCCATCAGAGAATCGAACCTAGACTCATAACAAATTACAGAATGAAGCTTAGGATCGAATAGGGCTCAACAATCATCACAACGAACTCATACAGTGAGATCTTAAAGAGTTAGAACATAGTAGCTAAAATCCCTCGTTAAGATCAAACGAAATGCTCAACGATCACCAAGCTAATGCTTAACTCGAAAATTAAACGGGGAAAGAGGGAGTGAGGGAAGGGACTTAACTTCTGGACCGGGAGGCTGCCGGAGCGGCAGCGCGCGAGGCGGAGGCGGTGCGGCGCGAGGACGACTCCCCGCTAGACTCCAGCGACGGACGAAACGGCGGATGGCCGTCGAGATGACGAATTCGACGAGAGCGAGAGCCTCGGCGGGAGAGACGGAGGAGGAGGGAAAGAGAGAAAGGCGACGCCTTTTTCTCCCATTGGTAACACCGCGGCTCCCCAAATCGAAGAGGAGCGAACGGTGGGGTGAATTCGCCGGAGGCGGCGTGAATTCGTCGGAGGAAGGAGAGGGATCGGCGGAAGAATTTATGCTGCTGCATTTGTTAATTTGGGAATTGAAATGGAGAGAAGGGAAAGAAATGAGATGTTGAGAGAGAGAGTCACGGTAGGGAGAGGGAGTATATTGGGCTCACTTATTTTTGGAATTGGGCCAAGAAAGTTATTTTAGTTTGGGCCAAGAAGTTTTAATTGTTGGGCTAAGTCCCATTTAATAATTAGAGCATCTCCAGTGGGCGGACATCCCACTAGGACATCCACTAGGACATCCCAAAAACACCTCCTGCCACGTCACTAGGACTTCCCATCCCACTGCCACGTCACTAGGACATCCCCTCCTATGTCCGCCCTTCCCACTAGGACATCCCGCAATAAAAAAAAATCATATATTCACAAATAAAACAATTTACATTTACGGAAATAAAATTTGACCGAGAATACGAACGGGAAAAATTAACAACTTCATCGGAAAAAACATACATGATTCGAAAAAAAAAATTACATACTAATAAAAAAAACTTCATACATTATCACGTCAACCCCTCCGAGTCCAAACCTCTTCGATGATATCCTGCTGAAGTCGAACATGGGCATCTGTTTGCCGCATGTCGGCAAATGCACGCAGCCGCGCGACCTC
The DNA here is from genome assembly GCF_004379255.2 of Salvia splendens. Classification (NCBI taxonomy): domain Eukaryota; kingdom Viridiplantae; phylum Streptophyta; class Magnoliopsida; order Lamiales; family Lamiaceae; genus Salvia; species Salvia splendens. The sequence continues at coordinate 20,185,804 of NC_056043.1, read as the reverse complement.
TCCATGAGGTACCCCCATATTCACATTCGCGGTGGCCACGCCGTGACTTGGACCTGCACCCGTATCATCTTCATTGGTCCACTGAGTCAGTTCCGCAGCTTCATTTTCGACAATCATGTTGTGCATTATGATACATGCGTACATGATATCGCCGATGTTGGGAATATACCACTGCCGTGCAGGACCCTTCACAACCGCCCACCGACTCTGGAGCACACCAAATGCCCGCTCCACATCCTTGCGCGCTGCTTCCTGACGGCTCGCAAAGTATGTCTTCTTTTGTCCGAGCGGATGCTTGATTGACTTCACAAAGACGGGCCAGTTTGGGTATATTCCATCCGCCAAATAGTACCCCATATTATGCTGGTTGCCGTTGGCGACGAAACTGATGGCGGGACCAACGCCATTGCACTGAGCGTTGAACAGGGGCGACGACTGGAGAACGTTGATGTCGTTGTTGGACCCGGCGACTCCAAAATAAGCATGCCATATCCACAGCCGGTAGTCAGCTACAGCTTCAAGGATCATCGTGGGATGCTTGGCTTTGAAGCCGGTAGTGTACATCCCCTTCCAGGCGGCGGGGCAGTTCTTCCACTCCCAATGCATACAATCTATGCTGCCCAACATCCCAGGGAACCCGTGCACCGACCCATGCATATCTATCAGCATCTGGCAGTCTTCGGGGCTCGGACTCCGAAGATACCGCTCCCCGAATATCGCTCTCACGCCCGCGCAAAAATTCTGCAGACACTCGACGGCTGTCGTCTCGCCAATGTGGAGGTACTCGTCGAACATGTCGGCCGCGCCTCCATACGCTAGTTGTCTGATTGCGACAGTGCACTTCTGCAAGGGCGTGAGTCCGGGTTTGCCAGCTGCATCCTCTCTGATCCTAAAATACAGGTATCTTCTCTCTAAAGCACCCACGATGTGCAGAAACAGCGGACGATGCATCCTAAAGCGTCGCCGGAATAAGGCTTCCCCAAAACGCGGTTGCGGAGCGAAGTAGTCCGCATACAACCGAATATGTGCAGCAATGTGGTCACGGGGTACTTGAGTTCGACGATGGATCGGTCGAGGTACCGCCGCCTGCTGCCGCCGCTGCAACCTCTGTTGTAGCAGCCTCTCTATCGCACCTTCAACAGCGACCTCCAACTCATTCTCGCTATCACTTTCACTAGACATTCTAGATATACTTGAAATTAGAGATGTAGAGAGAGAAACTTGTTAACACAAGTGGTGCGAATGAAATAAAATTCAACGAGCCGTATATATAGAGTTTTAAAAAAAAATTAAAAAACGGGACGTCCGACCGGACTTCCGACTGGACGCCACAATGGCGGACGTCCGCCCGCCCGTCGCCGGGACGTCCGAGGACACCCGACGTCCTCACGGGACGTCCGTATCCGACCCTAAACGCCACAATGGCGGACGTCCCGGTCGCCCGTCGCGACGTCCGACCGGATGTCCGACCGGACGTCCGCCATTGGAGATGCTCTTAGAGTACAGTGGACAGTCTCAATTAAATGGTTGGGCCAAGTATCATTCTTTATTTGAGAGATGGAATAAAGAATAAATTGGAGGAGTAAGGAAATTGTAATTTAGTAAAGAAAGTGGGCCGAGAATTATTTAAGCTTGGATGCTTGATCATAAATTAATTAATTCCCGAATAAAGTATTAAAATTTCGAAGACGGAAAATGATGAAGATGGGGACACGGGAAGCCGACCGGCGTCGCCCCGCGACGCCATGGGCGGCCTTAAGGAAAATCCTATAAAAGCCGAGACTAAGACGTAGGTGCTATCCTATAGGATGCATGCATGCTTTTATCAAGAAAAATAGTTCGAGTACTAATTAGCGTGTTACGCTATTTATTTCTAAAGGAGAATTTATACAAGAGCAAGTAAGGCCAAACGAGGAATTTTAATTGGAGATAAACATACCAGGTGGGCTTTCTTTTAATATCCAGCGCTATAGTGTGGATATAAAGCAAATACTTTTGAAGTTATGAAATATCATCTTTTCTCAAAATGGAACTGTGGTTATTTTTTTAAAAATCGTTGTCATGCCATAAAACGTTTGTTGTTGAGACCTGTCTGTTAGGGCGATATGCCTTGGGTTCTGGCGACGCCAAACCGTGAACGAATTCGGCGATGAACGAATTCGGTGATGAATAAATTCGGTGATGAACGAATTCGGTGATGAACGAATTCGGTGATGAATAAATTCGGTGGTGAACGAATTCGGTGATGAACGAATTCGGTGATGAATAAATTCGGTGATGAACGAATTCGGTGATGAATAAATTCGGTGGTGAATGAATTCGGTGATGAACGAATTCGGTGATGAATAAATTCGGTGGTGAATGAATTCGGTGATGAACGAATTCAATGATGAATAAATTCGGTGGTGAATGAATTCGGTGATGAACGAATTCGGTGATGAATAAATTCGGTGATGAACGAATTCAATGATGAATAAATTCGGTGGTGAATGAATTCGGTGATGAACGAATTCGGTGATGAATAAATTCGGTGATGAACGGTGAACGATAAACGATGAATGATGAAAGAACTTAGTCTGCAGACGAACTTTTAGCTCCAAAAAGAATTTAGTATGCTCGGGCCTTTTAAGAAAAACCCCCTGTGTGATACTGTTGATGGATGACAACTTATATTTGTATGTTTTGTTTTCGGCACGTGTCCACTGAGTACTCATGTACTCAGCCCTGCATGTATTTATAAATGTGCAGGTTGAACGTTAAGATGGAGAAGAATTGATCGGAGTCGATGCTATTAAATAATCGTGTGGATTTCTCGACGATTCGTGTCTTCATACACGAAGTCGTTTAGTAGGGACCTATTCCGCTGTGTTTTGTTGAATGAGAATAGTAATGTCTCATCATTGAACTCTGATTCAGTTGACATGTCAAATTATTCTATTTTGAGATCTTGTAACCAAATACTTGCATTCTAATTTGCGGTATCAATTGATTGGCCTTTGGCAAGTCCCTTGAGTTCTTTTCTCGTTTCGTTAATTCCGCTTATTAGTCACGGATTTTCCGCTTTTGCTATCATTAGCAAAGTGCGGTCGTGACAGAGTGGTATCAGAGCCTCAGTTTCTTTCCCGCTATGAGATCCACACCTTTCTTCAGTAAAGATCTAGACTTGTTCACTAGATCATTCCAAGTAATCGACTCGATCAATACTCCAAGACGTTTAACCAAACAAGTTGAAAGATGAAGAAGTGGGAAATTTTGATATAACTAAAACAAAGTGCGACGAGAATATTTTACCTAGTCAAGATAATAGAAAGAAATGAGAGGGAATGAGTACTCTCCCTAAAGAATGTAGTTCAATCTGGGATTATGAAGGATGAACCATAAATCCTACTATTGCTTTCCCGAGCAACAATTTTGAGACGATGCTAGATAAGAGTTAAGCACGAAAGCGGGATCTAAAGCGACGTGACGTTTTGCACAAGAAGAGCCAATGCCCAATGCATAAGAGCACGAGAGGGGCAACTGTTGAAAAGAAGGACGAGGAACGATGCTATAATGGAATAGCACGAGATAGATTCTCACTGTGGCCAAGCCACTCTTGTAAGATCCGAAAGCAAGTGTTGATCCCATCACTTTTCATGAGACCTTATAGAAACGCTCGATCTGAGATACGAACTTAGTCTAATGACGTTAGATCTCACAATAAGTGGCTCTAGTTGATAACTTTCCCTACATGGATTTTCGTGCATCGATTCGTTTTCTTTCGAATACCTTCGACGGACTCAAGATAACCCCACCACATGGATGAAATAGACAAATTTAATCAGCAGTACTTACTTGGATTTCCAGAAAATCTCTTTCTTTGAACATCCTTAACGGAAATGCCTTCCTGTCTGTTTAACATTATTGATCGACCTGCGTTCTGCAAAGCAGGGTGTCAATACTTCTTTTTTTTCTATGAAAGTTGTGACCCATTTCCAGATTATGATTAAAAATTCAATTTCAGACACTTTGAGCAACTTGCATTGCAAATCAATGTGCCACTTCTTATCTTGGGTACATCTGATCGCTATTCACCTTCAGTTGCATGAGCACGAGCTTTGCTCTTATATTTTCAGATATGTCGATTGACAACAACTTTTCTTACTCATCATTCGTATGAGCAATATTTTGACTTCGCAAGCCCAATCGCATTGTTATTCTAACGTTGTTTGTCTCTAGAACCTTCAGACTAAGCTCGTTTTTCTAAACCTCGTCTTTAATGAATGACGTATTCTTCTTGAAACTCCTGTTAACTCTTGTTATTTTGCAAACATGTATATGACAAGTTCTTTCTTACAAGAATGAGATTTTCTCATGTTCAATTCAACTACATGTTTGTTCCATCTGGGGAATTTTTGTCATGTCTTCAATGATCGTTAAGACTAGCATACCCACTTCATTCTTAACGAGTTACTTTAGCTGCTACCCCAGAGGTTTATCTTCTTGAGAATTTTCTTGACAACATGCGAATTCTTCAACGTGATTCTATTTTCACTAGCTTTGACATTTTTAGAGGATGGTCAGCGCGACTTCGTGGCAATTGCCTACACTTTCATGTACTACTGCGACTGACTCTTCCAAGCTTTAACACATTTGAGACATCAATCTATTGTTAGCAAGATCCTCTTGAATCTGAACGGTCAACTGGACCATACTATTTGATGCCTATTATGAGAACTCTAATTCGTTTCGTCCTATTTCGTGGTGCATTTCATTTCTTTCGAGAAGTCCCCAAGTTCTATGGGTTTGCTTGAAACCTCTTAACCAGTGTGATCTTTTGAAAGAGTCAAACCAGAGAAATCTTCAAGTTTACTTGAGCTTAGTCCTGCTATCCTTGTAAACCAATCATTGCGAGTTGGTGATTTTAATTCACAGAGTCACACCGGAGGTTTTATTTTTGTCACCTTGAGTAATTCGAGAACTTTTTTTCAAGACGAGGGAATTTTTTTTCAGTACTTCTTCATGCTGAAATCAGTATCATCTAAGTTAAGTCTGTTTGACTAAATTTCCAATGCAAGACTCTCAACAAAGGCGGTGCCTTGATCCTTTTCAAATACCTATGAGAAATAAGTCATGATAGACAGACATGAGTAAAGATGATGCACCTAACGACCCTACACGAGTTACATAAGAAAAGTTGATCGATGGATACGCACATAACGAATAGAAATAAGTGAGTTGCGAGAAACGGAGATTCACACCACGGTTATGCAAGATCAGTTATAAAGAAGTACAAGTAGCCTCACAGATTACGTGTTAACGATTAAATGTCGACGACAAGAGAGTTGGCAAATTAGAAACCACAAGTGTGAGACAACGGAGAAAAAAATGGAGTCCTCGCAACAGGAAACAAGCACGGATGTCAGTGACGAACGACGATCGGATATTCTGTGATATGGCTCGGTACGCACCAGAACAGTTGAAAACTATGAGAAGATGGCGGAAAAATGTTGTGCCAGTCTAAGGTACGAGATGCGCATGGCACTGGCCAGCCATGGAGGACTGTCCTACTCTGAGACTTTGGGTAGATCACTAAACATCGAGGCAGCCATGCCGTGAGAGGAAAATTCTGGACAGGAAGGTGCAACAATTAAGAAATAAATCCATTCCTTCAGTGAAAGTACTTTGGGAGCACCACGGGCAGGAAGAGGTCACGTGGGAGTTAGAAGATAAAATGAGGGAGCGATACCCCCAGATGTTCAAGTGAAGCCGTACAAATTTCGGGACGAAATTTCGTTTAAGGAGGGTGGAATGTGATGCCCCGGAAATTTCGATCCCTCTTCAAGATAAATCGGCTCTTTTAGCTTAATTAATTTTCGTTAGAGGGCGTAAAATGTTCCGTTGTAATTCCCGACGTTGAATCAAATAAAGTGTTTCGTTGGAAGAATTAAAGTTCAAGGAAATTTACTTCAATGATAGGAAATATGCTTTTATTAAAGAGTACATTTTCGAGATACAATTGCAAGGAGGATGGAAATACAAATTGTACATGCTTCGATTTCCACAGAGTGTAACAACTAATCCTACTCTAAGCTATGAGATAAACTAAGATCAAACTAGTAGCTAATATGGGACTTGGTCAAAAGCTACTCAAAGTCTAATGCTTGAACAATGGCTAAGTTTAGCAATAAAACAAAGGGAGTGAGGTAATGGATTCTCTCTTGTCTCCCTCCTCTTTTTCTCGAAATTCCAGCCCTCCATATGACTCCAGGAAGGCAGCCTACACCTGCAAAGCTTACACAGAAAGGGGTATTAGATTTTAGACACAAGTAAGGGAAGAGGGAAACACAAGCTCAATAAGGAAATGAGGAGAAATAGAGCCGTATAGGTCAGCCTGTAGGCTGCAAAATAGAGCCAAGATCAGCTCCCTTCTGTCAACCATTCAGTTACACCAAAGTAGGAACCAAGGCAAATGGACCTAGTGAAATGAGCTTGGTATATGCTCAAAAAGGGATCATGGGTCAGATTCCCCATCCCCTCAACCGAGGTCAATCTGGCAGCCAAGGGAGGCAGCCAAGTTTATCACCAATTTAGCATGCAGAACACATTCATCAAACTCAAAAGGGAGCAAGTTGGCAGCCCCAAAATAGGAGGCTTTGTCCCCAAGTCTCAGTCACAAACAGCCAAGAGTGACAGCCCCGAACTTACATCAATCAAGCATGATCACCCTAGTTACAAAGATCAAAAGGGAGCTAAACTTAAAGCCAAAAGTAGTAACGCCCAATGCCCCATGAGCTGCCACAAGAAGCCAAAGGAATGGCTTATAAATACCGCCCTCCCCTCTCCACTCCACACACATATTCTGCCAAATTCTCGCAAGGCAAGGGAGTGCAACGGAGTGAGGAGCGGCGGCGCGGAGCAGCGGCAGTGAGAAGGGCAGGCCGAAGGAGTTCATCGATCAAGGTAAACCCCCTCAACAACAACACTCCGTGCATCATATAGAATAAGCCATCAGAGAATCGAACCTAGACTCGTAACAAATTACAGAGTGAAGCTTAGGATCGAATAGGGCTCAACAATCATCACAACGAACTCATACAGTGGGATCTTAAAGAGTTAGAACATAGTAGCTAAAATCCCTCGTTAAGATCAAACGAAATGCTCAACGATCACCAAGCTAATGCTTAACTCGAAAATTAAACGGGGAAAGAGGGAGTGAGGGAAGGGACTTAACTTCTGGACCGGGAGGCTGCCGGAGCGGCAGCGCGCGAGGCGGAGGTGGTGCGGCGCAAGGACGACTCCCCGCTAGACTCCAGCGACGGACGAAACGGCGGATGGCCGTCGAGACGACGAATTCGCCGAGAACGAGAGCATCGGCGGGAGAGACGGATGAGGAGGGAAAGAGAGAAAGGCGACGCCTTTTTCTCCCATTGGTAACACCGCGGCTCCCCAAATCGAAGAGGAGCGAACGGTGGGGTGAATTCGCCGGAGGCGGCGTGAATTCGTCGGAGGAAGGAGAGGGATCGGCGGAAGAATTTATGCTGCTGCATTTCTTAATTTGGGAATTGAAATGGAGAGAAGAGAAAGAAATGAGATGTTGAGAGAGAGAGTCACGGTAGGGAGAGGGAGTATATTGGGCTCACTTATTTTTGGAATTAGGCCAAGAAAGTTATTTTAGTTTGGGCCAAGAAGTTTTAATTGTTGGGCTAAGTCCCATTTAATAATTAGAGTACAGTGGACTGCCTCAATTAAATGGTTGGGCCAAGTATCATTCTTTATTTGAGAGATGGAATAAAGAATAAATTGGAGGAGTAAGGAAATTGTAATTTAGTAAAGAAAGTGGGCCGAGAATTATTTAAGCTTGGATGCTTGATCATAAATTAATTAATTCCCGAATAAAGTATTAAAATTTCGAAGACGGAAAATGATGAAGATGGGGACACGGGAAGCCGACCGGCGTCGCCCCACGACGCCATGGGCGGCCTTAAGGAAAATCCTATAAAAGCCGAGACTAAGACGTAGGTGCTATCCTATAGGATGCATGCATGCTTTTATCAAGAAAAATAGTTCGAGTACTAATTAGCGTGTTACGCTATTTATTTCTAAAGGAGAATTTATACAAGAGTAAGTAAGGCCAAACGAGGAATTTTAATTGGAGATAAACATACCGGGTGGGCTTTCTTTTAATATCCAGCACTATAGTGTGGATATAAAGCAAATACTTTTGAAGTTATGAAATATCATCTTTTCTCAAAATAGAACTGTGGTTATTTTTTTTTAAAATCGTTGTCATGCCATAAAACGTTTGTTGTTGAGACCTGTCTGTTAGGGCGATATGCCTTGGGTTCTGGCGACGCCAAACCGTGAACGAATTCGGCGATGAACGAATTCGGTGATGAATAAATTCGGTGATGAACGAATTCGGTGTTGAACGAATTCGGTGGTGAACGAATTCGGTGATGAACGAATTCGGTGATAAATAAATTCGGTGATGAACGAATTCAATGATGAATAAATTCGGTGGTGAATGAATTCGGTGATGAACGAATTCGGTGATGAATAAATTCGGTGATGAACGAATTCAATGATGAATAAATTCGGTGGTGAACGAATTCGGTGATGAACGAATTCGGTGATGAATAAATTCGGTGATGAACGAATTCAATGATGAATAAATTCGATGGTGAATGAATTCGGTGATGAACGAATTCGGTGATGAATAAATTCGGTGATGAACGAATTCAATGATGAATAAATTCGGTGGTGAATGAATTCGGTGATAAACGAATTCGGTGATGAATAAATTCGGTGATGAACGAATTCAATGATGAATAAATTCGGTGGTGAATGAATTCGGTGATGAACGAATTCAGTGATGAATAAATTCGGTGATGAACGAATTCAATGATGAATAAATTCGGTGGTGAATGAATTCGGTGATGAACGAATTCGGTGATGAATAAATTCGGTGATGAACGGTGAACGATAAACGATGAATGATGAAAGAACTTAGTCTGCAGACGAAATTTTAGCTCCCAAAAGAATTTAGTATGCTCGGGCCTTTTAAGAAAAACCCCTGTGTGATACTGTTGATGGATGACAACTTATATTTGTATGTTTTGTTTTCGGCACGTGTCCACTGAGTACTCCTGTACTCAGCCCTGCATGTATTTATAAATGTGCAGGTTGAACGTCAATATGGAGAAGAATTGATCGGAGTCGATGCTATTAAATAATCGTGTGGATTTCTCGACGATTCGTGTCTTCATACACGAAGTCGTTTAGTAGGGACCTATTCTGCTGTGTTTTGTTGAATGAGAATAGTAATGTCTCATCATTGAACTCTGATTCAGTTGACATGTCAAATTATTCTATTTTGAGATCTTGTAACCAAATACTTGCATTCTAATTTGCGGTATCAATTGATTGGCCTTTGGCAAGTCCCTTGAGTTCTTTTCTCGTTTCGTTAATTCCGCTTATTAGTCACGGATTTTCCGCTTTTGCTATCATTAGCAAAGTGCGGTCGTGACATGTGGGATTGAATCTCTTGAACCAAACACACTACAAATTTAATCCCGGATACAATCTTGCAAACCGAACACCCCCATATTAGTTTGAAATGAAATGTGAGTGGAATGAGCTAGTGGAAGGTGAGACCCTATTACCATTTATGATAAAAGTAAACTGAGGCTCGTATCGCGGACGGACTAAAATGGAAAAACGAGACTCCTATTCGCGAACTGGGACTGCTATTCATGGACTCCTTTTCTCTGCATTATTCTCTCTAAAGAAAATTGACTCACTTCTTTTTTCACTAATTTTGAAAAAATTGTACTCCCCCCGTCCCATAATAGATGTCCCACTTTCCTTTTTAGTTTGTCTCACAAAATATGTCACATTTCCTTTTTTGGAAAAAGCTCTCTCTCAGATTAATATAAATATACTATTTACTCTCTACACCTAACATACAAAACAAAATCATCTAAAATCCCGTGCCAATCCCCAAGTGTGCCATCTATTATGGGACAAAGGGAGTAATAAATAATAGTTAAAGTAGATAAATAGTAAAGTAAAAGCGAGAATAATGTAGAGAAGAGTCTTCTATGCATTATTCTCTCGCTTAGAGCAACTCCAAGGAGAGAAGGTGTATGAAAAGGTATATAATGTATTTACCTTCTTAAAAACTAAAATATAACCCTTCTAAAGAGTACTCCCTTCGTCCCACAATAATTATTTCTCTTATATTGTGGGCACGAGTTTTAAGAAATATAAATAAAAGTTGGTTGGAAAAATTAGTGGAATGTGAGACCCACTTTTTTATATTGATTTTATAATAAAATTTGAGTGATGTGAGTTAGTGGAATGTGGAACCTACTTACCATTTACGGTAAAAATGAAGTGTGACAATTATTGTGGGACGGAGCGAAATGAAAAAGAGTAACAATTATTGTGGGACTGGAGGGAGTAACATATTCCAAAGGAAAAAGGTATATAGAAAGGTAAATTATTTTTTAAAAATAAAATAATAGTACAAAATGCGTTAAAAACATAAAGTGTAATACATTTTCAAATACATTTCCCCTTGTAGAATGGTTTTTCATGAAAAGAAGGCAAATATGGTAGTTATAAGATTTTACCTCTCCATCTATGGGAGTTAAAAATACTTCTTCAAAATGGGAAAATGTATAATACCTTCTTAAATACCTGTCACGACCGCACTTCCTAAGGATAGGAAGCACGGGAAAATCGTGACTAGTGGGGGAACTAAGAAGCGGGGATGAAGGTGGGGATAATCAACTCAAGGCAATACAACTTAACAATCAAAGAGGAAATTCCATTTAAATCGATCAACGTTTCAAAACCCAAGTATCATACTGAAAGATAACAGAGTTCATTCATAAAGGGAATAACAGAGTTCAACCGTTCAAAGGAAAAATAACAGAAATTTTGAAAACATTAAGTAGCGGAAGCAATTTTGAGAGTTTAGCTACTACTATGTATGAAGACATAATAGTAACCGGAACAGTGATTTAATACGTTCTTGGATCATCGCTCAACATCCTCCGCGTCCCGACCTCGCTCAACCTGCACATAGGGAAACATATGCAGGGGCTGAGTACTTGGTGCACCCAGTGAACTCATGCCCAAAAACATTCACCATTAAGATATGTCAAGCCATCATCGAGTGAATCCCGGGTTTTACTTTAAAAGAACCGGGAAGCACAAAAATATTCATTTCCATAAAAAGTGTCCGCGCGGACTAACATCCTCCTCCATCATATACCATATCTGAACCATCATGTGAAACGAGACTGTGGCCACAACCTCGGCCGACCTAGGGGACGACTCACGATCCCCATCAGTGCACTAGTCTAAGTAGGGCGTAGCCCTAGTTAGACCCGAATTCGTTAACCATCAAAGTCTAGTAGAGTATCATTCTAGTAGACAATCAGATAGGCAGTTTCAAAACATAAATACGGCATGACATACTTATAGAAACATCCTTATAACACCGTAACATATTGATTTAAAATAAACGTTAAAGAATAAAGCCCACCTCAATAGCTTAGAAATTTCCTTTTATAACTTCTCGATCCGACTTTAACGAGCGTGCGAACCACCTTTTCGCAAAATACATAAAATCATATCAATTCTCGGTAACGACAATATTTAGAATGCATGCACTCTAATTACAATTTTTAAATTCTTTTTCTCGATTTCCGTGCATTTTCTGTTATTCGGCGGCCACCCAAGGCGTCGCGTGCGATGCCGGTCGGCCGCTTACGCTCGTTCTTCCCTTCGTTGCTCCTCGTATTTTTCCTTAGCGTCGAAAATAAATTCCAAAAAAAATTATTTATGCGCATACTTAAATTTCCGTAATTATTTACCGTTGGAAAAAGTACTAATTTATACTTAGGTAAATTATTCATTCCAAAAACTTCCGGGAATAAACCAAATATTTTCCCCCGATCAAAATTTAATTACCGGCCGAGATTAAATTTCTCAGCCACTTTATTCCTCAAGATAATTAATTAGGAAGCCCATCATTTAAAAGAAGAGTCCACCATTAATTTGACTTCCAAAACTTTATTTAAAGCCCAACCACAAAAACAAAAATCTAAGGCCCAAAATCAAACCAAAACAAACATGAGGCCCAATCTCATCTCACTCTCTAACCCCTCTCTCTCTCTTCCCTTCCTTCTTCTTCCCACTGCCGTCCGCCACCTCCCCCACGACGAAGGCACACTGCCGTCGTCTCCTCTCCGGCTCGACACCATCGATGGGATCGCCGCTGCAGCAACGTCGTCGAGGAGTTGACGTCCTCAGCCCGTCGCCGTCGCTGGGTTCGCCGAGAGGCGTCGCTGCTTCGCCGTCGCGCCACCGCCACCGTGCTGCTGCCGCTGCTTCGCCCGGACACCGACACGGCGGGAACGGGGGGAGAAGCTACTGCCGTCACTCACCGAGAGCCGTCGCCCGCCCCGGAACGTCGAGCACGGCTGACCGCCGCTGCCCGTCGTCGGCGGCGGCTTCCCCTCCACCGAAACCACTCCGAACCCGCCCGGAAACACTCCGCAAAGACTCGCAACACGTGATATTTACATAAAGCTAGGTTCTTTCTAAGCTTCGGCTACGTACGGCGATCGTTCGGAAGGTTCTACGTTAAATTCTACTTAGTTCGATTATGGAAGAAAAGCTATGGCACAAGGGTGTATATCATGTATGCAAAGCTAGTAAACGACTCATGCTTTGAGGATGGAAGGAATGGTATACCTCAAGCTTAAATTTGATGGTGGTTGGACAAAAAAAATGGTGGAACCAACTTCTTCTTCTTCCTCCTTCCTCTCGGCTTCGCCGCTTCTCCTTCTTCTCTCTTCTCTCTTTTTTTTTTGTCAAGTGGAAGTGATGAGTGGGTTAGAGGAGGGTGTAGGTATTGAGGAGGAAAGTGGGGAGGTGGAACAACCGATTGGTCGTCATGGGGGGAGAAAACCGTCGACTACTTTGTGAGAGAGAGGAAGAAGAAGACTTTTGGGCTTGGAAAGAAAAAAAGAATAATATTAAATCCCATGTTGTTGGGCTCAAAGATTTAATTCAATTGGGCTAGAAAGGAATCAACAATTAATTACAAGCCCAAGTTAAAACTATCACTTGATGGATTTAAAGAGTGATTAGATTTAATTTATCTTATTTATAATTGGACTTCAAATTTATTTTTGGAAAGTCCAAAATAAATTCATACATTATATATTTTTCGTATTTTCCTTCATCAATTAAAATTTACGGTCCTTTATTAAATTTTGTTATCTCGTTCTTCATAACCAAAAATTAAAGTACGAGAAATCGTACATAATTTATATTTGGTGTTGTTCCAAATATAATATTCCTTCAACCATTCCTCGCTTTACGCGCGTCGTTATCCATAAAACATATATTTCTTTCCATTTAATTCATTCGTCTTGCTAAAGAATAGCAATTTCGTCGTCGATCTTTCAACGAGGCCTTTAAACGTGCCTCTCATCGATCACAATTAACAACATCAAAACACTCCTTTTCACATCAAACACATAAACCATAATTTTCCCCTATCACATTTATCGAGAAGCATAGCATTTCGAAATAATTTTATCAATTATTCCGTTACATAAGATTAATTTCTAACTTAAGGTACGGGTGTTACATTCTACCCACCTTAACAGAAATTTCGTCCCGAAATTTACTCATTTCTAACGAAAAGTTCCGGGTACTTTTCTTTCATTTTATCCTCGAGTTCCCAAGTAGCCTCCTCGTGGCCATGGTGTTTCCAAAGTACTTTCACGGACGCGATCGATTTGTTCCTCAACTCTTGCACCTTCATGTCCAGAATAGCTTCGGGCTTCTCCTCATAACTCAAGTCAGGATTCAAAATCATTTCCTCCTGATGAATCACGTGCTTGGGATCGAACACGTACTTTCGTAATTGTGACACGTGGAAAACATTGTGCACAGTCCCAAAACTTGGTGGTAGTGCCAACCTATACGCTACGGGTCCCACCTTCTCAAGGATTTCATAAGGCCCTACGTATCGTGGCTTCAACTTCCCTTTTACACCGAACCTCGTTATCCCCTTCGACGGAGATACCCTCAAAAACACCTTATCTCCCGTATTGAACTGTAAATCAGTACGCCGGACATCAGCATACGACTTCTGTCGGTCTTGAGCTTCCTTTATCCTTTGTCGAATTTGTCGCACGATCTCTATCATTTCTTCGACCGAATCTGGCCCGAGTATTCTTCTTTCACCAACCTCATCTCAGTAAAGTGGTGATCTACATTTCCTCCCATACAATGCTTCATACGGGGCAATATTTATTGTTGCCTGGAAACTGTTGTTGTAGGCAAACTCGATCAACGGTAGTACTACTTCCCAATTTTCTCCTCTGTCGAGCACCACGACTCTCAGCATGTCCTCAAGAGTTTGAATCGTTCTCTCGGACTGTCCATCGGTTTGTGGATGGAAGGCAGTACTGAAATTCAGTCGTGTACCCAGTTCTCGTTGTAGACTCATCCAAAACCTTGAAGTAAACCTGGTGTCTCTGTCTGACGTGATTGTCACTGGCACCCCATGTAGCCGAATTATTTCTTTCACATAGATCCGGGCCAGCTTGTCCGATCCATGTGTTATGGGAATGGGTATAAAATGCGCACTCTTGGTGAGGCGGTCTATAATCACCCAAATGGCTGTATTCCCTTGTCGGGTTTTTGGTAGTCCTGTCACAAAATCCATAGTGATATGTTCCCATTTCCACTCCGGGATCTCCAACGGTTGCAACTTCCCATAGGGTCGTTGATGTAAAGCTTTTACTTGTTGACATGCCAAACATCTCTCTACAAACGAAGCTATGTCCCTCTTCATTCCATCCCACCAAAATGATCCCTTCAAGTCCGGGTACATCTTTGTACTTCCAGGGTGGGCGGTGTATGGGGTCTCGTGTGCCTCGGTCAGAATTTCCTTTCGAAGTCCTTCGTCGCCTGGCACACATAGTCTCCCCTCGTAGGTGAGAGCATTATCAGCCTCTTCTCGAAACTTCTCTTGTTCGCCCTTCCTCACCTTCAGTCGAATTTTCTCCAAATTTTCATCGTTGCGTTGCCTTCTATTATCCTTGTTCGGAGATCGGATGCAATTACCAAGGTGGCAATCTTTCCCTTCACAGTTTCCGGAGCTCTCACCACCTCCAAACGCATCTTGCTAAATTCGCGAATCAACTCCGCTTCCTGAGTGAGAAAAGTAGCCAACTGCGGTTGAGCTTTCCGGCTCAAAGCATCCGCCACCACGTTTGCTTTACCCGGATGATAGTTAATACCACAATCATAATCCTTGACTAGCTCGAGCCATCTGCGTTGCCTCATGTTCAAATCTTTCTGCTCAAAGAAGTACTTCAGACTCTTATGGTCGGTAAAAATCTCACACCGAACTCCATAGAGGTGGTGCCTCCAAATCTTTAATGCGTGCACCACAGCCGCTAGTTCTAGGTCATGAGTAGGGTAGTTCAACTCGTGTGGTCTCAACTGCCGCGAAGCGTAGGCAATCACCTTACCATTCTGCATCAGAACACACCCCAGTCCAATCTTCGATGCATCAGTGTAAACCACATAGTCTACTCCCGGTTCCGGCACGGCTAGAACAGGTGCGGTGGTCAATTTCTCTTTCAACATCTGGAAGCTAACTTCACACTCCGGTGTCCAATTGACCTTGGTCCCCTTCTTCAATTGTTGAGTCATTGGCCTTGCGATTTTAGAAAATCCTACAATAAATCTTCGGTAGTATCCTGCCAGTCCAAGGAAACTCCGAATCTCGTTTGGGGTCTTTGGTGCCTTCCACTGTTGTACGGCCTCCACCTTTGCGGGGTCAACTCGAATCCCTTCGGCCGTCACAACATGCCCCAGAAAATTCACTTCCTTTAGCCAGAATTCACACTTACTGAACTTGGCGTATAACTTCTCTGTTCTGAGTGTTTCTAGTGTGATCCTTAGATGCTCCTCATGCTCCTTTTCATCCTTCGAGTAAACTAGCACATCATCTATGAATACCAGGACGAACTTGTCCAAGTATGGATGGAATACTCGATTCATTAAGTCCATAAATACCGCCGGTGCATTTGTCAGTCCAAACGGCATTACTACAAACTCATAATGCCCATACCTCGTTCGAAAAGCCGTCTTAGGTATGTCCTCCCTTCGTACCCTCAACTGATGATATCCCGACCTTAAATCCATCTTCGAAAATACTCCTGCTCCCCTGAGTTGGTCGAACAGGTCGTCTATTCTCGGTAGAGGATACTTATTCTTGAGAGTCAACTTGTTCAATTCCCGATAGTCTATGCACATTCTCAGTGTCCCGTCTTTCTTCTTCACGAACAGCACCGGTGCTCCCCACGGCGACACACTCGGTCGGATAAAACCCAAGTCCAGTAGTTCTTGTAGCTGGATTTTGAGTTCTTCCAACTCCTTCGGTGCCATCCTATATGGCGCTTTCGATACTGGTGCGGCTCCTGGTTCCAGATCGATAGTAAACTCCAACTGTCGGTCAGGAGGAGGGCCTGGCAACGCATCGGGAAATACGTCAGGAAACTCACGTACCACTGCCACATCTTCAACTTTCCTCTCTTTCTTGTCATGTCCTTGTAGATACACGAGATAGGCCGGACGCCCCTTTCTAATCATCGTGGTTGCTTGAAGTGCTGATATCACACAAGTTCGTTGATTCATCGAAATTCCGTGGAAGGTAGAGGGCTCCTTTCCCGGGGTTTGTAACGAGATTTGCCTCTCTTGGCATCGGATAGTGGCATAGTTTTCAGCTAGCCAATCCATCCCCAGAATAATGTCCACATTATTCATCGGCATAACGTGCAAGTTGTGCGCCACTAAACTAAGTTCTCCCACCGTGAGTTCTATGTTCGAGCAGGATTGTGAAATTTCTACAAGGCCTCCTACCGGTGAGTTCACATTCATCTTAAGTTCAAGTTCATCAACAGGCAGTCTTAAAGCATTTACGCAGGAGTGCGATATAAAAGAGTGCGACGCACCCGTATCAAACAGAACAGCAACATGCATGTCAAGTATTGTTCCCATACCTGCCAGATTTTCTTGTTTCGGCTCTCCCTGTGGGGCTTTCGCTTGCTTGCGTCCCAAGGCATAGGCCCTAGCTTGAGTCGGGTATGGCTGGCGACGCTGCTGCTGCTGCGGAGGTGGTGTAGGATTCCCTCGAGGCCCGTTCGGCATTCCCCCACCTCTAATATTGTTGTTGCTCGAGCACTCTTTGGCGAAGTGTCCAACTCCACCACACTTGTAGCACACGTTGGTCCCGACTCTGCACTCTCCCATGTGGTTCTTCTGACATTTGGCACAAGGAGGTGCTCTCTGACGGAAATCTCCACTTTGGAATGGAGCAGCTTGCTTTCCTTTTCCCTGGAAAGAGTTTGGGGTACTCTGGAACCTCTTGTTGTCGAAGGGTGCGCGGTTCCCGTCCCATTTCCTCTTATCCCGGAAATTCTGCTGTGAGGTCGGCGGTGTTGGGGTAGTGGGTGTAACCGTCTTTTCCCGTGGCATCGCTTCCTCCACGTCCAGTGCACGAGATAATGACTCGGCATACGAGAGTCTACCACGGCACGCCAACGCCATCCTGATTTCGTGCCTCAGACCGGCACAAAACTTCTCCGCCATCTTCTCGTCGGTGTTTACTTGCTCGGGTGCATATCGAGACATGTCACATAGGGCACGGTCATATTCTGTCACAGTCATCCGCCCCTGTTTTAAATTGTAAAACTCGGCCTCCTTTGCCTTACGGTAGCTCCTTGGAATGTATTTGTCATACAGTTCCTCCTTAAAGTCTTCCCACGTCAGAGTGTCTAACTGCTCCTGCGTCATTGTCCGCTACTTAGTCTCCCACCAGAATTCTGCGGACCCGGTGAGCTGATAAGTCACGCACGATAGGCGCTCCTGGTCAGTGCACCTCAAGAACTTAAAGATGCATTCTATGGCCCGAATCCAGGTCTCGGCCTTGGTTGGATCTCCCATTCCATCGAACACGGGAGGACGTTCCTTTCGGAACTCTTTCTCGATGTTCCGTTCCGGCTGTGGCGGTGGTGGAGGTGGTGGTGGTGGTGGTTGTCCTTCAGGACCCACACTGCGTTGGGTCTCGTTGCTTGCCCCATTCTCGTGGTGAACTGCGGCACGTCGGGGAGGCATTCTGTTCAACACATGCGTTAGTACAAAATCCAACTTTTAACATCACCACACCACACGACCTCTCCAAAACGATAACATAACTTTCCAAACACAACGAGGTAAAACGAACATAACGATAAAACAACGGAAACTTTATTATCTTAAAACCAACAAGTACGTGTTTCCACAAGGTCTTTGAAACAGGGAAGGAAAAACAAACGTCAAAAGAAACTACTACATAGTTCGTCAAAGCAAAACATTCGAAACTAACAAAACAGTAAAAGAACACTACTCCTCGGGAGCTCTCTCATAATTCGCCCCTTCCTCGCTATTAACTTCAACCTCTCTCGCAAGGGGCTCTTCTTCGGGGTCTTCCTCATCCTCCATGGGATCCTCCTCGTCTTCAAGGGGATCTTCTTCCTCTTCCTCATCACTCTCCCGCACATCCGTAGCGTCGTCGATATGCTCATCAACCACAAGGACTTCCGTCGCGGGAGGTGCGGAGGTACGCATCCCAAGCCTTCTCCTCTTAGGGCAGTTTGGTTGCGGCGTCTCATTCTCGTATCGACCCCCGCTGTAGGGACTGCGACCCAATGAGGACGCCTCCTTCCTAGGAGGAGCATAGGGTGGCGGTCCACCACGAGCATCGACCAGTGCTTCCAAGAGAACCTTCACAAAACCATGCATGTCTCCCTGCATGCTGTAGTCGGGAAGCTTATGCCAGACGTATGACCGTGAAGCCTCGTCGGCCCACCTATTCCAAGGTGTAGGTAGTCCATCAATCAATCTCTTGATTCCCTCATAGTGTCTCACTCCACAGCCATGAGCATCCCGCCATAAGGTCAAGTAGTCGGCGACATAAGATATCAAAGGGGCCCTCTCGTCCCTCTCGAACCCGCGATACATTTCCACCGCCCGCAATCCATTCTTGACGTACCTTCCCCTTAGCGGTGCGTGGATCGTGATCGCCATCTACATAAAAAGGTAAGTTCTTTTAGCAACCAATCGTAGAAAAAGAAAAAGCGAGGTAGAAAAGATAAAACGTATAGAGAACGTCATCCGTGTTATCGTGCATATACCTGTCAATTTCCATAGGAAAAATTCATAAAAATTCCTTTTTTTTTATTTATCATCTAAGGATAGATGTTTCGGATTTTAAAACCGTGGTACTTTTGCAACTTCGTCTATCCTTCAATCTAACGCAAACCGCGCTTCACAAGGTTATCCTTGTCTCGTCATTTCATCGTCCTTTGGTTTTCGCGCCCTTTTCGCACCCCATTCATTCTATCACTTCTATTATGCTTCGTTTCAACTTTTGCCTTCTTTCATGTTGAGCGCGGTGAAACGGAGTGTTGAGTGTTAAGCGAATATACTCTTTTAGTCTAGCGAAACGAGTCTAGACTAGATTGAATAAATGACTCTCGGTCCAGAGCGGAAGGAAAAACACGCTCTGATACCATTCTGTCACGACCGCACTTCCTAAGGATAGGAAGCACGGGAAAATCGTGACTAGTGGGGGAACTAAGAAGCGGGGATGAAGGTGGGGATAATCAACTCAAGGCAATACAACTTAACAATCAAAGAGGAAATTCCATTTAAATCGATCAACGTTTCAAAACCCAAGTATCATACTGAAAGATAACAGAGTTCATTCATAAAGGGAATAACAGAGTTCAACCGTTCAAAGGAAAAATAACAGAAATTTTGAAAACATTAAGTAGCGGAAGCAATTTTGAGAGTTTAGCTACTACTATGTATGAAGACATAATAGTAACCGGAACAGTGATTTAATACGTTCTTGGATCATCGCTCAACATCCTCCGCGTCCCGACCTCGCTCAACCTGCACATAGGGAAACATATGCAGGGGCTGAGTACTTGGTGCACCCAGTGAACTCATGCCCAAAAACATTCACCATTAAGATATGTCAAGCCATCATCGAGTGAATCCCGGGTTTTACTTTAAAAGAACCGGGAAGCACAAAAATATTCATTTCCATAAAAAGTGTCCGCGCGAACTAACATCCTCCTCCATCATATACCATATCTGAACCATCATGTGAAACGAGACTGTAGCCACAACCTCGATCACTGGACCGGCCGACCTAGGGGACGACTCACGATCCCCATCAGTGCACTAGTCTAAGTAGGGCGTAGCCCTAGTTAGACCCGAATTCGTTAACCATCAAAGTCTAGTAGAGTATCATTCTAGTAGACAATCAGATAGGCAGTTTCAAAACATAAATACGGCATGACATACTTATAGAAACATCCTTATAACACCGTAACATATTGATTTAAAATAAACGTTAAAGAATAAAGCCCACCTCAATAGCTTAGAAATTTCCTTTTATAACTTCTCGATCCGACTTTAACGAGCGTGCGAACCACCTTTTCGCAAAATACATAAAAATCATATCAATTCTCGGTAACGACAATATTTAGAATGCATGCACTCTAATTACAATTTTTAAATTCTTTTTCTCGATTTCCGTGCATTTTCGGTTATTCGGCGGCCGCCCAAGGCGTCGCGTGCGATGCCGGTCGGCCGCTTACGCTCGTTTTTCCCTTCGTTGCTCCTCGTATTTTTCCTTAGCGTCGAAAATAAATTCCAAAAAAAATTATTTATGTGCATACTTAAATTTCCGTAATTATTTACCGTTGGAAAAAGTACTAATTTATACTTAGGTAAATTATTCATTCCAAAAACTTCCGGGAATAAACCAAATATTTTCCCCCGATCAAAATTTAATTACCGGCCGAGATTAAATTTCTCAGCCACTTTATTCCTCAAGATAATTAATTAGGAAGCCCATCATTTAAAAGAAGAGTCCACCATTAATTTGACTTCCAAAACTTTATTTAAAGCCCAACCACAAAAACAAAAATCTAAGGCCCAAAATCAAACCAAAACAAACATGAGGCCCAATCTCATCTCACTCTCTAACCCCCCTCTCTCTCTTCCCTCTCTCTCTCTTCCCTTCCTTCTTCTTCCCACTGCCGTCCGCCACCTCCCCCACGACGAAGGCACACTGCCGTCGTCTCCTCTCCGGCTCGACACCATCGATGGGATCGCCGCTGCAGCAACGTCGTCGAGGAGTTGACGTCCTCAGCCCGTCGCCGTCGCTGGGTTCGCCGAGAGGCGTCGCTGCTTCGCCGTCGCGCCACCGCCACCGTGCTGCTGCCGCTGCTTCGCCCGGACACCGACACGGCGGGAACGGGGGAGAAGCTACTGCCGTCACTCACCGAGAGCCGTCGCCCGCCCCGGAACGTCGAGCACGACTGACCGCCGCTGCCCGTCGTCGGCGGCGGCTTCCCCTCCACCGAAACCACTCCGAACCCGCCCGGAAACACTCCGCAAAGACTCGCAACACGTGATATTTACATAAAGCTAGGTTCTTTCTAAGCTTCGGCTACGTACGGCGATCGTTCGGAAGGTTCTACGTTAAATTCTACTTAGTTCGATTATGGAAGAAAAGCTATGGCACAAGGGTGTATATCATGTATGCAAAGCTAGTAAACGACTCATGCTTTGAGGATGGAAGGAATGGTATACCTCAAGCTTAAATTTGATGGTGATTGGACAAACAAAATGGTGGAACCAACTTCTTCTTCTTCCTCCTTCCTCTCGGCTTCGCCGCTTCTCCTTCTTCTCTCTTCTCTCTTTTTTTTTTGTCAAGTGGAAGTGATGAGTGGGTTAGAGGAGGGTGTAGGTATTGAGGAGGAAAGTGGGGAGGTGGAACAACCGATTGGTCGTCATGGGGGGAGAAAACCGTCGACTACTTTGTGAGAGAGAGGAAGAAGAAGACTTTTGGGCTTGGAAAGAAAAAAAGAATAATATTAAATCCCATGTTGTTGGGCTCAAAGATTTAATTCAATTGGGCTAGAAAGGAATCAACAATTAATTACAAGCCCAAGTTAAAACTATCACTTGATGGATTTAAAGAGTGATTAGATTTAATTTATCTTATTTATAATTGGACTTCAAATTTATTTTTGGAAAGTCCAAAATAAATTCATACATTATATATTTTTCGTATTTTCCTTCATCAATTAAAATTCACGGTCCTTTATTAAATTTTGTTATCTCGTTCTTCATAACCAAAAATTAAAGTACGAGAAATCGTACATAATTTATATTTGGTGTTGTTCCAAATATAATATTCCTTCAACCATTCCTCGCTTTACGCGCGTCGTTATCCATAAAACATATATTTCTTTCCATTTAATTCATTCGTCTTGCTAAAGAATAGCAATTTCGTCGTCGATCTTTCAACGAGGCCTTTAAACGTGCCTCCCATCGATCACAATTAACAACATCAAAACATTCCTTTTCACATCAAACACATAAACCATAATTTTCCCCTATCACATTTATCGAGAAGCATAGCATTTCGAAATAATTTTATCAATTATTCCGTTACATAAGATTAATTTCTAACTTAAGGTACGGGTGTTACAATACCCCTCCCATTGGACAATGATTTTTCATGAAAAAAGGTAAATATGATGGTTATATTAGTTGCCTCTCCATTTACCTATCCCCTTGGAGATGCTCTTAGGGAGTATTATTTTTCAAAATAAGTGCAATAAAGAAGTGACTCAACTTTCTGGTGACATAGAAAGTACTCCCTCCATCCCGGCTAAGATGACACATTCCTTGGCCGCTACGGGATTTTAGGAGTTATTTGTTAATGTGTTTAATTGGAGAGAGAAAATGTTGGTATAAGTATTAAAATAGAGAGAAAAAAAGATGAATATTTTAATAGGAGTGAGAAAAAGTGGTTGGGTGTATTAATTGGAGACAAAAAGTTTCCAAAAAAAGAAATGTGTCATCTTATTTGGGATAAGCTAAAAAAGAAAACGTATCATATTCAATAGGACGGAGGGAGTATTATTTTTTCAAAACTAGTGCAAAAAATGAAACGCCTCTGTTAATATGAAACAAGGGAAGTAATTGTTAGGATAAAATTAACTGATTAAATAAAACAGAAAACAATTGATGAAATTACTCAAAAAATTCATAACAAGTCATATAGTGATATTGTCATGCGTCAACACATTCATTGATAGTTTCCGTATATGCAATGATCATCCACTTCTTACGGCAACTACTAGTTATGTCAAACTTAGTTTCATTTAAGTGTGTAGGTGGGAGTTTCTATTCTTTCACCATCAATTCTCTATAATAGACAACATCACACACTTCCCAGAAACCGAATCCAATCTAAAAAATGAAAAACGTCTTATATAATTTGTTTGATGTTATTTGTAGTTTTACGTGTTGCGATGCTAACATAAATAAAAAAAAATTAAATTAGAGGAACACTTTTTTAGAACTTTGCGAAATTATTGTTTTTTGTAAGTTTGAAAATATCCAAGTCCTTTGATAAGGCTCGTTTCATGCATGTGTTCTATGATAAAAATACACTCAATTTTGTAAATCTAACGTGCAAATATGAGCCAGGTGTGTATGAATTCCGCCATATTCAGAAAATGAACGGATCAGTTGGGCGGACGAACGGACCAAGGAATGAAGTCAAAAACTGCAGTGCTGAGTTGATCAAGTCAGAATCAAATGGAGCCAGCAGGAGTTCCCACATAGAACATAGAGTTAAAAACCCCACCCCAAAAGCCAAGGGCAGGAATGACATTTTGAGAGGACGGTACCCTAGGGATTAAAGCCATACGTCTCTCTATAAATAGAAAGCCAAGCGCTAGTAGGAGGGGGGACACACATACGCATATAGAGACACATTTAGGAATTCATCTCTCTTCTAGGGATGAAATGACAGCTCATTTTACTTCATATTCTCGATTTCTGTCGCGTACACACTTGGGTTCTAGTTTAGTTTTAGTTGGGTGGTTGTTTTTATATCAAATCTGAAGCCGTGTAACACCGTCCCGAGAAGGGGCGAAGATACAATCTTTAGTTTCGTGTTTTGTTGCTACAATTTACTTTTGGTTGTTTGTTGCTTATCGACTTTGTAATATTTTGGAAGTTTTTGAAGTTATGAATTCCATTTTACATCGGCATGTTTAGTTCCTTTATGCATGATCTCGCTTGTTGTGAATCTAAGTAGCCATTTACACTTTTCTGTCTGATTGCTTAGAATTTTTGAATGAAAAGTGTTGGGATGTTCAGATCTGGTTGTTCGTATTCGCGTAGAGTGGATCTAGGCAGGTTTATGTTGATTGAAGGTTTGGTAATGTCTGATTTAGCTTCTGAGGTGGTAGATCTGATAACTGATTTGTGATTTCTGCATGATTATGGCTTAATTGCTTGTTTACGTAGATGCGTTTAATTCTTAGGGTAGATTTAAATTTACAAGTTGTTATGATAAGTTTGCTGTCCAAAAATGTTCAGATCTGATTATGCTATGTTTTCATGTTGAATCTGAGAAGAAGATGAAGTTGTTAGAAAATGTTTACTTTATCGTACTTTTGCAGGAAACTGACATTCATTTACTTTTACCTTATTTAGCCATTTTAGGAAATTTCAGTATGAGTTGATCAATTAGAATTTAGCTTTGTTTTAGCGAACGGATCAGTTTAGTTAGTTTTGTCTCCTAGTTTGTTTGATCGAGTATTTTAACTTAACCCACCCTGTTAAACGTGGCCGCAACCATTCTCATTTTGTCCGCTATAAATGTAGAACACATCGTCTCTGTGGAATCGATCCTTACTTCCCTTTACTAAATCTATAGTATTGTGGGTTAAGGTTTTGAAAGCCATGAGTTCCTCCATTTGCACACTTAAGGTTAAATTAAGTCAAGTTGATCAGTTTGAATTTCCACTGGATCCACTCACCGGCATTCGCAGGTAAAAGGGCATACATTGGCCAGCTGGATCAGTTTGACAGTCTAACTTGAGCAGTCCACAACGACAAGAGCAACTCAGAGAAAATATGAGAGCGAGCTTTCAAATGGCGCCGTTTCCGGGGATGATGGCGTTCATCATTAATTTGTTGCAAGACTCTTTGGTGTAAATATTTTTAATATTTTCTGTTTCTTTCTTTTGATTAGAGAAGCTCGGGGAGACAACAACAAGGAGTCAACATCTTCATCTATGTGGATCAACCGTTTTACCAGCTGCTGTGGACCAAGGGGGCTACTGGAGCAAAAGAACACATAGATGGGTAGAGCGTCTCAGGTTTTACTTAAGAAAATTATTGTAAGTCTTGTAAATAAACTTTTTGTTGTTTTTTGTTTTTCCCATTTGGAAAACACCAAGTTCAGGAAGCAAACAGAGGAAGAGTGATGCACTTTTTATTAGCAACATAAATACCTGCAAGTATACTAAGTAGGAATAGTATAGCTAAAGGTCAGTACCGGATATCGATCACGGGGAAAACAATCACAGACTGGCTACCTTCTATTAAGCTTCTTCACTATTTGGAAAATCGAAAGTTTTGGAAATTTTGAAAACTAAAAATAATTTGAAAGCAAGTAAACAACTAATTGCAAACAATTAAAGAGATAAGATATGAGAGATAAGAGAATTCTAGGGATGTGCATTCACAGTTATGGTTATACAAATTCCAAATACAATACCTTAGCATAATTTATACTTCGATAGAACGAGTCATATAAGTTTTGCTCATGCGGCACAAGCGTAGATTACTAACACTAGGGTTGTCAATCCTAGATCAGTAACTCCCAAAAGCTCCTAAGACCCTTATAAAGTCCTCACTCTCAATTAACAGTGTCGTTTTAAGGGAAACTAATTGTAGTATCTACTAAGTGGATCTAACTCGCCAACCTCCTCTCACGATTATGTAGCAAGTTATATTAAATCATCACTGAACGTATCACTCAAACGTGAAGTATTATCCAACAACTTAGGGAAGAAACGAAGTAAAAACAAAACGGATATTAAATAGAAAATGAAATTGTATAACCAAAGTCGTTACTAACACATCCCTAGAATCCTATGAATTTAGTTAAACATAATTAAATAAACTAAAAACATAGTATTATCCGAACTTATTTATAACACATCCCAAAGGTTGAATCCTTGTAGCCTTAGTCTTCTCTTGATTCCTTCTTCAACCTCTTGCACAATGAACAACTCTCAAATTTATGCTCTAGAATTAAATGACAAAAAGAGGATTATAGAACGCCCGATCGGACTTCAGAATCGTCGGCAAAATGAGTTTGAACACAGGCTGTCGTGCACCGCGTTTTCCTAGCGGTCACTGTGGGTTGATCCGTAGCCTCTGCCTCTCGAACAGCGGTCGCTACACTTCATCCCAACAATCGCTGTAAATTGTCCCGTAGCTTCTAGATCATTTGGAGCGGTTGCTGCGCACTACCCAGCAGTCGCTGGGCGTGTTCTTCATTTTTGCACATCTTTCTCCGGATCGGACTGCTGCTGGCTTAGCGGTCGTTGGGCCCCAGCGATCGATGTATGTGTTGCAGCGGACCGCTGGACGTCTCGAATACCCCAGATTTCCAACTTCGACTTTTTGCTGTCTTTTTAAGCTCAAATATGAACATTTCTCACAAAACAAGTCAAAATATCAAAATAGATCAAATATGTAAAATATGGACATGAATTGTGATTTTGGCATTAAAAACGGACCAAATAAAGGCCATAAAATAGTGCAAAATTCGAGCTTATCAACTCCCCCAAAGTTACATTTTTGTTTGTCCTCAAACAAAACAATAAAGACACAAAATAGACGCACGGAATGCACAAGGACTAGACTTCTTCGTTGCCTCAAATTACGGAAAGATAGACTACGCAAAAATTAACGCAATCAAATCAAGCATGGCTTAATAGTGCACTTTCATTACTAGCTCGTGGAACACCTTGAAATCATGCACTCACATGTGGCAAACTTCCAAAGATGGGAAGTGATTAATTTCTCACTCTCAAAGTGTATAAATGTAATGTGTATAAACACTCAAATCATGCATCATGCAAAGTTTACCATATATGCTCGCTCAAAGTCTAATCCCTTCTCTACTAGATGTAATTAAGAAAAGTCCGAAAGGTCTTTATTTTTTTGTTGTAATATAGGCTCTTTGGTAGGTGAGGAATATTTGCCTAAAAAGTTACTCAAAAATAAAAAATCCCAAGTAGAGTTAAAATAACTCCACTTTTCTAAAAAACCAAGACACTTCTTTTCTAAAAAGCCAAGAACACTTATTTTTCTCCCTCAACTCACTTTCCAATCCTTTGATTTTTCTTTCTTTTCTTTTCTTTTCACAACCTTTCTTTCTTTTTCTTTTCTATCTTTTCTTTTCATAATCATCATTTTTAGATCAAGCACACATTTTGAATTTTTTTTATATATCTCACAACTTGCACTTTTCTATGTTTAAGCACACTACTTTTATAACTTTCCTCCATAACTCTCCAATTCATTTACAAAAGATAATAAGAGTTATATTAACCCAATGCATTGTCCCCATTTATTTGGCTTCCAAAGAATAGGCTTAAAGACTCAAAATTTGCTCCAAAGGAAAAATTTTAGAGGGTTGAAAATTTGGGAATAAAAGTAGCTAAGAAAAGATGGCCTAACATCCTCCTAAATCAACTTAAACACTATGTAAACTTAGGCAAATTAAGAGCAAGTTCTAGAAACATATACATGCATGCAGAAAAATCACACAAGAAAGAAATTAAGGCTCGAATCTCACTAGGTAAAAGCATGATTTAAGGCGAACAAGCAATTCACTAATTATGCGCCTTTTCACCAAACCATCATATCAAAACGTCAAGTGATACTTAATCAAAGATGAAAAGAACTTCATATCATTGGCAACTCGGTCTAATGTGTCCCTAAACATGCATATTTCTAAGTTGTTCATGCTATGTTCATGACATGGATTCACCTTTGGGTTTTCCAAAAAAAAACTTAACCAAAAGCTAAAACAAAAACCTAGACTCAACGTCCACCACTTCATCTGTCACAACCACACTTTTTAAGGATGAAAAGCTCAGTTTACCGCAACCAAGGGAGGGTGAAAGAAGCGAGAAAGAAAGGGGAAAGAACTTTGGGACAACTGAACATAAACTTTGAATAACTGAAAATAACTCAAAATGTATCAGAGTACGAATATATTACAATAAACTGGGAGTATCATTAATTCGGACTAACAAAACTATAAATGAAGTAGATGTTTGCGGAAGCGTTCAAGAGAGAATGACATCGTGTATGGAGACACGATGCATCCAAATACTATTCTATCGAAAGATCTTTGTAGTCTCTGCTCAACACCGCCCACGTCATCACTACTCAACCTGCACATTTTTAAAGCATATGCAGGGCTGAGTACTTGGTGTACTCAGTGGACACGTGCTGAAATATTTTTACTGGAAAAAACTGGTTTTTGTCAAGCTACTACTGAGTGAGCTCGGGGTTTTTAACTTAAAAGACCCGAGGACACTAAATCATTTCTGTAGTAAAAATCTGTGATCGCGATCCATTTTCCTGGAACTAATGCCATATCTGAAACTGTGTGAATTGAGAATGTATGGGCTTATCCCACTTACAGACCTGAATTCGCTTAAACTGAACTGTTCTAGAGGGACGTCGCCCTTGCTAGAAAAACTGATAGGCAAAGTTCAAAACAAAACTTGGCGCGATAAAACATACTGATAACTTAAATAACTGAAAGCATTCATACTGCAAAACATACTGGAAATGTAAACAACTGAAAGCATACTCATAAGCATTTTTATTATGTAAAAGAAAGCTCACGTAATATCATATCACAATAGCACTTTTCATAGAAACTGTACTTTAAACATAAAGCTCACAATAATAGTGCTTTGTGAAAAACATAAACATAAACATAACAACATACTAATTAGACTTTAAGAAAACTTAAACCTTTAATAAGAATGCATGCTTCCTAATTAATTTCTTTTTATCTTTCATTCATCCTTAACAATTTCCAGAAACCCGCGTATTTATTAAATCATGAGATTTAATTAATCGCGTTGCGTAACTAAGATTTAATCTTCCTTTGAGATAACTATTTCGGGAAGGACTAGTTTAATTTCCATGAAGACGTCATCCCTTTGTTCGATATTTCGCGGCTGCCCCAAAAAAAGCACCTCATTTTAATTTCCTTGGCCCATCCTCTTCATCTCTTTCTTTTATTTACTTTGAACCAACCAATTAAATGAAGAAGTGACCCACTTACTCCTTCTAATTACTAAGGCCCAAAACAATTAGTCCACCAAGGGTCCAATGAACTCCCCCCTCGGTCAACTCCTTTCTCTAACACCCTCATTTTACTCTTTCCCCAATTGAATCTGGAGAGCAGCAATACCTCCACTCCTTCACTTTTCCGACGGATGAATCTCCGTCTGCCAGCTCGTCGGAGCTCCGCCAGCATCGTATACTCCTCTCTCACCTCTGATCCTTTCTCCTTTCTTCCTCAATCACTCAATTTACAATTACAAATTTTTGGGGAGCCCTAATTGAAGAAGAAGCGGCGGCTCCTACTCATCTCACCGGCGAAATCGCCTTTCACCTCCTCTACTCGGCGTCGCCACCTATTTTTTTTTCCTCTGTCATGCAGCTCCTCGCCTCCGCCGAGCCCTCTCTCTTCCTCCGGCGAAGCCGTCGCACCTACGTCGTTAGCCTCCGCGAGCAGGTCCATTGCCTGCGCCGCCTCCGGCTCGTCGGTGCTCGTTGCCTTGTCGGTCAGCCGTTGCTGTCCTGCGGAGACCTTCAGGCCTCCGTCGGTACTTGCTCGTTGCCGCACAGCCCCTCGGCCTAAGCTAAGTCCTCTAACTCCTATTACATAACCCATTTGTTGAGTTCTAGCTATAATGAGTTGTTACTCGACTGTTGGGAAACTCTTTAAACTTGTTGGGACTGATTTGTAGATTGCTCACTAGAATGAGCCTGAGTTGCTTAAGGGCATGAGGTCTTTCTACTTTTGTTCAAGCCGAATAATGAAATTCCATTTTAATGAAGGAGATTATATTTATTTCAGAAGAAGGAGTGACGCATAAGGGTTATGCGTCGTTATTAATGA
The DNA here is from genome assembly GCF_004379255.2 of Salvia splendens. Classification (NCBI taxonomy): domain Eukaryota; kingdom Viridiplantae; phylum Streptophyta; class Magnoliopsida; order Lamiales; family Lamiaceae; genus Salvia; species Salvia splendens. Next base: position 20,155,623 of record NC_056043.1, on the reverse strand, counting down.
AACGCACAACCCTTATGCGTCTTTGGTTAATGACGCACAAGGGTTATGCGTCGTTTAACGACTCATAAGGGTTATGCGTCTTACCCTAATGACGCATAACCCTTGTGCGTCACACTGGTTAGTATTCTTGCTTGTCACGCGGGTGACCCGGGTTCGATCCCTGACAACAGCGCATTTTTTTAATTGATTAGTATTTGATAAAAATGAGTTATTCTAAAACATTTGTTTTTGGCAAATACATATTACTCTTATAAAAGAATTAATTAAGGAAGTTAATTGGAATTATTTTACGAATTTGATAGACACTTCGCATAAGCTTCTTTTGTTACAAACATGTCTCAAATAATTTCATTTGTATAATGGCTTTGACTTGGCCAAGCTCCATTTAAAATGAAGTAGTATTAAATCAGAATAAATGGAATCTAACAATTTTTGGAGTCACCGATGTTTTATCTATTTCAATGCTTAAATAGACCCACACAAGTTTTTGTGTCATATTAATGCATTTATAAGATATTTCGCATTATTTTTTTTACACAGTTGTGGGAATTTTATTTAAAAGAGGGCATGCTTTTGATTTTGTTTCAATGGAATCAAACTTCATAATTTTTATTAACTTCAGAAATTAATTATAGTATTGTGGAATAAGATTAATTATGAATTTAAGTATATTTCATTTAATGGTTTTGTTATAATTATAGTTACTTTTTAAAGTTTGTGTTGATTTTAAAGTAATCGAGGGTGATAAATATAAACAATAAGAGTAATATGTATTTGCCAAAAACAAATGTTTAGAATAACTCATTTTTATCAAATACTTCACTTAAAAAAATGCGCTGTTGCCAGGGATCGAACCCGGGTCACCCGCGTGATAGACAGGAATACTAACCAGTGTGACGCACAAGGGTTATGCGACATTAGGGTAAGACGCATAACCCTTATGCGTCGTTGAACGACGCATAACCCTTGTGCGTCATTAACCAAAGACGCATAAGGGTTGTGCGTTTCATTAATAACGACGCATAACCCTTATGCGTCACTCCCTCTTCCGGAATAAATCTAATCTCCTTCATTAAAATGGAATTCCATTAACATGATTTACCAAAAAAAGAATTTTTCCTTAAGGGCATCCACAATAAGAATAGTCCAGCCATAGCCTAGCCACAAACTCCTCCTGCTATATTATCAGCACTAAAAATCATTATGCCACATCATCAGGACAAACAAATAGCCCAGCAATAGCCTAACAATAGCCTAGCCACATCACTCAAAATTATATAAAACAAATAATTGACAATCACACAAAATACAGAATTAAATTTACGACACAGATACGAGAAAATTCAATAATAATATTAAAATTCTAAAAAGTACATTAATTAAAAAAACACACTTCATTAAAATTAAAATAACATTACAACATCCTCATTAATGAGTTTGTCCCACATCGAAAGTGGAACATAAAACATTCAAGGATGTCTCTATAAAAGATAAACAACCAAGAATGAGTTTGTCCCACATCGAAAGTGAAACATAAAACATTCAAGGATGTCTCTATAAAAGAGAAACAACGAAGAATGAGTTTGTCCCACATCGAAAGTGGAACATAAAACAATTAAGGATGTCTATATAAAAGAGAAACAACCAAGAATGAGTTTGTCCCACATCGAAAGTGGAACATAAAATATTTAAGGATGTCTCTATAAAAGAGAAACAACCAAGAATGAGTTTCATAAAAAAACATTAAATAAAAAAATTAAAATTTCTGCTCGCCGATCGGCGAGCGCTCAGGAATCGGCGTGCGCTCGCCGTTTTCCATTTGGCGCTCTCCGACTGCAATAGTTCGGCGAGCGGACCGGCGAGCGCCAAAAATCGGCGAGCCGGTACGCTCGCCGCTATTGGAGATGCTCTAACTTGTTACTAATTTTGGCTAAAAACAACTTATGGTTGCTCTTGTTATTTTTAGAGTCTAAGATTCAAAAGCTAAAGACGTTGTGGGGGAACGAGTTTGCCACTGTTCTGTTAAATCTTAGCATACTGGGACGAGAGTGTGGTTACCTGACTTTCTTTCTTTGGGTGGCTGTCAGATTTAGTTTAAGCTGGAGTTGCATGGCAGCTCGTGTTACTCCTTTCCTTGCTAACACTCTCTCTCATTTTTGTTGGTGAAAAGGATTTGTGTAACCAGAGAAACAAATTGGAGCTGTGCACCTATATATACTGAGTTCTGTTGGATATTTGGTAGATAAACCTGTCACTCCTCTTTGGTGTTGCTTTGTGATTGCCTACTTATTTAGTGAATCAGTTGTGCAGGCTGTAGGATGTACATATGAGTAAGGAGACTATTGGGATTTGGTCAAAGATGCAAACATATGCTCCTTTAATCGTCTAATTCTATCGAAGCTTTATTCACCTTGATTGCGTAATAAAAAATACATGGAAAGCTTGGCCTCTTGATTCATAAATAGCAAAATAGTAATTAGGTCTTGGATAACAATAACTCCATAAATTCTCAATATATATTAAAGACGACGTTCGATAAAGTTTGACGCTCTTTCGAGAATAATTAAAATAAAAGATACGAAAAGTTGGGGCGTTACATCATCCCCCCAAACTTATTTATAACAAAGTGTAAAATAAGTTTGTAGAGTCGGTAGGAACGTGAGTAAACTACTAAAAAGAAAACATACCTTGAAAATTTTTCGCGTAGAGGCTGGACGGGGCAAAAATTTGAAAAAGTTTAAAAAATTGCGGCTGGAATGCGGTGAATGGCCAGCGGTCGCTGGCCGGAGTCCAGAACATGCGAAAAATTTCAATTTACACAAAAATAAAATTAAACTAAAAAATAACTTAAAAGCTTAAAATAAATGGTTGGGTTGTCTCCCAACAAGCGCTTGTTTTTCGTCTTTAGTTTGACGTTCTTTGAAGTTGATGAGTTATCCCTCATCGTGAGGATTCCTTTGGGATGCCTTTGTACCAACACTCTTAGTCTCTGCCACCGCGAATGGGACCAACTTGTTGGTAACTTTCTTCCACCATTGGCGGTTTTGATGACATAGACTTCAGAATCCACGGGGTGCAACAGTTTCGGCCTTCTAACTGTCCTTTCCTGCACAGGTGTACGCAAAGACTTAGGCTTTTTCCTTTTAGTTTGTTGAGAGGTAAGAGTGGGATGAACTATGAAAATAGAAGGGTTAGAAGGATCTTCCCCTTTTTCGGGTCGAATGGTTTAGATTTATCACACATCATAACCATCCTACAGTCCTCTTCTTTCTGTGCTCTCCTCGTCTCTTCATCCTTTAGCATTGCACTCTCGATGTAGTAAGTTTACTTTCCTCCATGGTCACTTATTGTGATTTCTCCTCTACCTACATCAATAAGAGCTTTGCACGTGGCTAGAAAGTTTCTACCTAACATCAGAGGAACTTGTTTATCAACTTTCATGTCTAAAACAAAGAAATCGACAGTGAATATAAAATCATTAACCTTTACCAATACATCCTCAATTACCCCAACCACCTTTGTTGTAGTATTGTCAACCATCCTTAAGCAAACATCTGTTGATTTGAGTGGCCAAATGTTGAGCTTCTCGTAGTACTCCAAAGGCATTATGTTGATGCTAGCTCCAAGATCACAAAGAGCCTTGTCTACTTTATCATTCCCAATGGAACAACTAATGATGAATTGACCTGGATCCCTCTGCTTGACAGGCCTTTGCTTTTGGATGATTTCACTACAATGAAGAGATAGCTTTAGATCAGATTTCTGGAGCTTTTGCTTCTTCATATCCGCCTCACTCAAGAGCTTGGCGTACCTAGGTATTTCCTGCAACACATCAACGAGAGGGAGGTTAATAAGACATTTACAGAACATATTCAAGAACTGTCGAAATTGTTCTTCAAGCTTGAGTTTCTTTTTGGGTTGGAGGGGCAGGATGATTCCATTGTGTCGCACAAGCTGATCAGACGCTGACTCGTTCTCAGCGGCCCGCTGACTTTGTTCCAACAGCCCGCTGGGCTGCGCATTCCCGTCGGATTTTGTGCCCGAGGTACTGGTTTCAGACAGTAACTTCTTTACATCCTAATCCTTGTTGATATCGGCAATCTTGGCAGCAGCTTTAGCTTTATCCTTCTCTGCCTTCTTTTGGACTTATTAATCCATTTGTATCTTAATGATGGACATAGTGGAGGGAACAATGTTTAACCCAATTTCAAGCTTGGTCAGTCTTTTCTCTACAACTCCAATCTTGGTCTCATTGTTCTTTTTATCCTCAAGCAATACCTCCAAGATCTTTTGGTTGATAATCTCATATTTTTATTCTTTGGTATGCGGCTCCACCCTCCTTCGTTGCTGATTTTGAATCCTGCAGGAGATTGAATAAAATTGTGATTATTAGCATAGATACATTTGGATGTGGGTGATTTCCATAAGAATTATTAAAACTACCACCCCCCTGACTAGGGCGATAATTATTATTATAAATCCTGTTGGGATCACCCCCATTTTGGACATATTTAACATCTTTGATGTCATTTCCCTCTTTGTCTCGAGCTTCTAATTTTTCAAGTCTTGCTCTGATGAGTGCCAATTCCTGAGATGTTTCATTCCCACATGGTCTCTTCACTGCATCTACCTTCTCTCGGCTTTATGCTTTTCCTTGGACCAACCCCGACTGTTGGTGGCTAATTCCTCTATCACCACCATAGCGGCAACTCCTCATTTCCTCAAGAATCCTTCATTTGCCCCTGAATCCAATAAACTACAAATTTTTCCGTTGAACTCATTATAAAGGATTCCTACGTGATGGTCTATTCCAAAACCATGGTTTGGGCATTTACGGAGAAGGGCTTTGAAACGTGCGAGAGCTTCATATAGAAGCTCATCGGATCCTTGCATGAATTGAAAGATCTCACACTTAAGCTTTAGGACGGTGCCAGGCGGGTAGTACTTGTCGAGAAAGAGTACCACTAGAACCTTCCAATTGGTGGTTTTATCTGCAGGTAGACAATCATACCATTCTTTAGCAGCATCAATTAAGGAAAAGGAAAAAAGTCTTACCCTCACAATATCATCATCAACACCGTTGATCTTGGTTGTATTAGCTATTTCCACGAACTTGGTGAGATGTTGATTTGCGTTCTTAGTGTCTCTTCCTGCGAAGGCATTTTGTTCAACTCAATTGATCAAGGGTATCCCCAACTTGAAGTTGTTGGCCTCTATCTGCGGACCTACAGGAATATACACAATGTTACCATGACTAAACATATTCATTACTGGAACTACCTCCCTTGCACGTTTTTCTTTTTCAGCCTTTGCATGAGCTCTCTCTGCTCGCATCTCTTCCACCTCCTTTTGGAGAGCGACGATAAGATCATGGTTGGTAGGTTACCCCTTCTTGTTTTTTTTTTACAAAAAACACTCTTTGTGGGTAGGGGGTTTAGGCAGACCCACAACCCGTAAATAAGATAAAAATGTAATGTTCCAAAAGCATGATCTTAGCCCAAAAGTGAGTAAGATCTAAACAAGAACAAGAAGATGCAAAGTAGAGGTCCCACAAGCCGGGATCCTCCATTCTATCAAGTGGAAAGAAGATGACTAAATACGCTAAAGGGAGAAATGAAAAAGGACCAAAATCAACCACCAGAAGAGCTAGATCTACTCACATCTCTACGTTGGAAACGGAAGTTAGGATATCCCAGCTGGTCCATCCTAACTAGCGCCTTCAGATACCGAGGCGCAGAGAGTGGATCAAAATATGTAAGGACAGGTGTCTGGACCCCCTACCTGCCAGAAAATCAGCAGCCCGGTTTCCCTCTCTGTAGATGTTTGAGAATCGAACATGCCGCTGAGCTGTCATGCTCCGGATCAAAGCCATATGGTGTCTAAAATCTGCGGAGCCAAAGTGTCTAGATGACAACAAACTAACCAGGGTCGCTGAGTCTAGCTCTATCCAAGGTCGATGTAGAGAAGGCGCCGTCTGTGTTGAGCTTCACCCAAGGTGCATCAGGGGGATGCCATAGGACCATGAGCGAACGCAGAACACGCTGTCTGGGGGAGAAAGACATGAAATCAACCGACGGCGAGCATCCCCTCCAATGAGTCGAGGTGATCCTGCCGGCCAAAACTAGCACATGCAGATGATGAGTGACCTGCCAAATAATATGTGAATGACGAAAAGGACGACCGCCATGCTTGCAGCCGTTCCTCTCCGTCCAAAGAAACCATGCAATCAAACAAGGAACAAGAAATTTAATATGCATGGCGGGAGCCCTCTGGAAAGAGGACCTCTGCCAGTGACCTAGTCTAAGTGCAATATCGGTGCTCGTGTGAATCGGTGTGTGCGAGGAAGGAAACCAGACATCGAAGTACTCCCATGCAGAAATCGCCGACTGACTCGAAAAAAAGACATGGCTGAGAGACATGGTTCCCCCATCTTGTTTCCACCATAATTTTTTTCTCAAAACGTGCAAGTATGCACAACCCGTAGAAACTACTAAAAGAAAAATAAAAACGATAATAAAATAAAAAAATGAAAGTAGTAAAAATCCAAATTAGCAAAATAATCCTTTTGAAGATATCAATCACAAAAGTGAATGTATTACCCGACAACGACGCCAAAGGTCAGTACGAGATATCGATCATGGGGAAAACAATCACAGACTGGCTACCTTCTACTAAGCTTCTTTCACTATTAGGAAAAAATCGAAAGTTTTGGGAATTTTGAAAATTAAAAACAATTTGAAAGCAAGTAAACAACTAATTGCAAATAATTAAAGAGATAAGATATGAGAGATAAGAGAATTCCAGGGATGTGCGTTCACAGTTATGGTTATACAAATTCCAACTACAATGCCCTAGAAAGAGTCACATAAGCTTTGCCCATGTGGCACAAACGTAGATTACTAACACTAGGATTGCCAATCCTAGATCCGTAACTCTCAAAAGCTCCTAAGACCCTTATAAAGTCCTTACTCTCAATTAACAGTGTTGTTTTAAGGGAAACTAATTGTTGTGTCTACTAAGTGGATCTAACTCGCCAACCTCCTCTCACGATTATGTAACAAGTTATATTAAATCATCACCGAACGTATCACTCAAATGTGAAGTATTATCCAACAACTAAGGGAAGAAACGAAGTAAAAATAAAACGGATATTAAATAGAAAACGGAGTTGTATAACCAAAGTCCTTACTAACACATCCCTAGAATCCTATGAATTTTGTTACACATAATTGAATAAGCTAAAAACATAGATTGTAGGGAAAACAAAGTGAAAATAAGAACTAAAGTAATAAAACCAAAAGGTTGAATCCTTGTAGCCTTGATCTTCTCTTGATCCCTTCTTCAACCTCTTGCACAATAAAGTACTCTCAAATTTATGCTCTAGAGTTAAATGACAAAAAGAGGATTATTTGTTGAAGAGGTTTGAGGGGGTATATATAGGCTTGAAAAATGTTTAATAATGAAAAAAAAGGTGTCCTTTAAGTAATAGAAAAGATGGAATTTTCATTCCCCATAGGTTAAGGAAAAGATTTGGCTTCACAAGGTAATGTCTTCTTTCCTTCTTTAAATTTTCGCATAAATTCTGCATTTGACAGCTTTGCGAGACCTTCGTAAAATAGCCATAACTTTATCCACAGAAGTCTGATTGAGATGATCTTGGTACCAATGCGAAGCTCTTTCAAAGACGAAGAGAATGACATATAGAAGACATGCTATCGTATGCCGCATTTTCCCAGCGGGCCACTGCACCTTGGCCAGCAGTCGTTGTGGGTTGATCTGTAACCTCTACCTCTCGAACAGCGGTCGCTACACTTCATCCCAGCAATCGCTGGGAATTGTCCCGTAGCTTCTAGATCATTTGGAGCGGTCGTTGCGCACTACTCAGCGGTCGCTGGGTGTGTTCTTCGTTTCAGTACATCTTTCTCCGGAGCGGACCGCTGCTGGCTCTACGGTCATTGGGCCCCAGTGGTCGATGTATGTGTTGCAGCGGACCGCTGGGCATCTCGAATACTCCATATTTCCAACTTCGACTTTTTGCTGTCTTTTTAGGCTCAAATATGCCTATTTCTCAGAAAACACGTTAAAATACCAAAATAGATAAAATATGTAACATATGGCCATGAATTGTGATTTTGACATTAAAAACGGACCAAATAAAGGCCTTAAAATAGTACAAAATCCGAGTGTATCAAAGAGGTGGAACCAAAAACTGATCAATTCAAACCACCTCCCATTCCGCCAATTAACTCAGATGCTAGCAGTAAAGGAAGTCAGGGCATTACCTTCCTAAGTGCGCTTGAATCAATAGCCACCCCGAATGAGGAAGAAACAACTATGGTTTGTAATTAGGAAGGTGATCTGGAGACAGACTCACTTTATGCCCACCTGGAGAATGAACCAATACCTGTCATCTCCGCCACCTGGGGGCAGGAAGCCATATAAGTGAAACCAGGATTACTTGCCATCTTACCTGTGTTTTTGGGAGATAGTGCTGAAAGTCCATTCGAATTCTTCATGAGTTCAGCAAAATCTGTAGAGTGCACAAAAGGCCGAACGGGTCAAGTGATGAGGATTTCAAGCTAAAAACCATCCTCCTCTCATTGAAAGAGGAAGCAGATATTTGGTTTAGGGGATTAGCGCCTAACACTATCAAACCATGGTCGAATTTCAGGGGGAGTTTTTTAAGCTGATTCTTTCCAGCGGAAAATACGAATGCACTCCAGAAGGAGATCAAAGAGGCTACACAGGGGTATAATGTGAGCTTGAGTAAATATTGGCACAGATACATAGGACTTCTAGACGCGTGCCCAAATCACAACATGTTGGAAATGGAGGTCTACTCACGGTTCTACGAAGGGATGGATGCGAAAAATAAAGACTTGATGAACTCGTCAAGCGGGGGAAGTTTCTCCAAGCTCCGGGTGAGTGAAGCCAAGATTGTCATGGGAAGACTTCAAAGGCAAAAAGAGAGTACGATGATACTTCAATCAATCCATCGCAAGGGAATGTGATGAGTATTCCCACGATAGATGACGATAATCTGTTGAAGAGCCGGATTGACATGCTTGAGGAAGCATTCCAATCAGTGATTAAGTCAAGTCATCTGCAAGTTGCTTTAGTCAAAACCCACACCCGGACTGATCAAGTGAGTCATCGCCAGAATACGGGTGAGATCTGGAATTCGAATATGAGTTGGAATCTTGGGGGGCAAGCAGAGGTGCACCAACATGAATATCCACACTATGAAGAACAGGGGAATAGGAGAGCCCTACCTCAATGGAGCTGGGAGAAAGAATACCCACCTTTCCCATACCAGTCAGAACTATATCCAGATGCCACCCTGGCAGAATGGATGTCCAGACCACCAACCTTACCCCGACTTTCAAGACTATGAGTCCAGGCAATTAACGTATCAGGCTAACTACCCCAGCCATTATCCTTCTTCCCAAAATCAAATCTATCAACCATGGCCCTCCGATGCCGAAGATCACCTACCGACATGGTCAAGTAAGGACTGGCAAGCTAAGAATCCTCAGTATTACCAAAGCCAAGTTTGTGCTGGTCAGAACCAATATCAACCTTATCTTCAGCAGAATTTTGGACCACCCGCAAATGTGAATCATTATGCAAATTTTGTAGAGGGAAAGATTGAAGGACTAATCGCCTCACAACAGAGTATGAGGAGTTGCTTGAAATCGAATGATGAACTAGCATCAGTAATGCAGATTGCTCATGATGAGCGCAAGGCTAGCATGGATGAAATGATCAAGCAAGCATCCCTATTAATTGACATCACGAAGAGGATACAAGAGGATAGGGCAAGAACTTGGGTGAATGAGCATAGAACGGATGAAGTGAGTGCAAATGGACCTAAGGCCGAAGAATCAATGAACGCTGAACATGAGTCGGAGATGCAATCGGAAAAACGTGAAGAGGAAGGAACTGTTGAGGCAAAATCAGTAGAGAAGGGTCCCAAGCTGAAGAAGAGTCGACCGCCAAGCCTTTTAATAATGAAAAGTCACTGGAAATTTCAGAGGGGGTAAAGAGAGAACCTGAAGAAAAGGAAGAAGAGGTCATTGAGCGTTGTGCGAGACTCGACGCTACATTATTCTATCTCCAAGCAAACACGGTGCACGTACTGGATGAAAAAGTGGAGAGATTTGTATCTGGATTGTAAGGAGAAAGTGCACCGGAAGAGAAACCACCTCCAGTGATTGACAAATAGGATTGGTGCCACGAAGAAGAAGGACCAGAGCTGAAAGATGAGAGACCTAAAAGAGGGGCTGCGAGATTATTACTGTGAGCAGCTAGAGCCATGGCCTGAACCGCTTAAGGTCAAAGATCTTCCTGACCCTGGATTACGCCCCAAGGAAAAGAGGAAAGTTCAGGGATCTTACAAAAATCATGAGAAAATGCGGGAAATCATGATGGTGGTGTACCCTCGGAGGAAGTGGTGGACATGAAGTACCGCTGGAAGAAAAGTTAATTCAGGATCTCCAATTAAGAATCATTCCCATAACGGTTTGCCTACTTCTGAACTGATCAAGTTGGAGGATAAATTAAAATCACTTGATCCGGTTGATTGTAAAGATGGCAACGAGAATCGAATGACGGATGACTGTGAAGAGGAAAGGAAACTACCGACTAATAAGCACAAGGGTGCGATGGAGACAAGCGGGGCAGAAAGTAACTACTCTTCCAGTCTTGGTAGGAACCAGTATTAGGCAAGCTCATACAAGCAAGGAGCAATTTGCGACTCAATCAATCCACCACAGCCTGGAAATTGTAAAGTTTCAGGGAAGTATCCTGATCTATGGCCTTTGCTTAATGATCCTTTTGAAGGAAATAAGGGTGAATAAATCTGTAGTATGCGCAACGGGAGAAATCAAATTATGCATTTTTAGCTTGATCAAGTAAATATATAGTTGAGGAATAACTCTTGAGATTCACTTGCTCAACTGAATAACATGTATGTCGCAAATCAATGGATCAAGTGGATCCTGAGAGTTGCCCTTGACTAGAAATAAAATAAAGTAATTTCAGAAAATGAAAAAAAAGAGTTTTTTCAAATTTCTGGATGTGTCTTGAGATAGTTTTTAATTTCAACATACTATTTTTCAGAATCTTGAAAATCCTCTGCCATACTCCAGAGAAAGGAAATTACTGTGCTTTTTTTTATTTTAACCAGAAGAGGTAAAAAGGGGGGGAACTTGGAAAATTTTGAAATTCAAATATTGGCGCAGGGAGGTGAACGGTCACTGACATCATAGCAATCGTTCCCTCTTCTCCCTCTACCTCTATTTATTGCACGTCTCCTTCTCTCTCACCTTTTCACATTTTAGCAAACCCTTAGCATTCTCAAACCTCCAAAAATTTCTAATTTCTTATATCTCAGTTTCAGGCGAAGTCACTCTCCATCACCACCCATGGAAAAATCATCTGCTTCCAGCCAGTCCTAGAAGCCCTCAGCCGGACGACGAGTACAGTTGATTCCTTCAACTCCTCGCCCAGAAACCATGACACCTCCCACTCCCCTAGCAATGGTATTGCCAACCGCTGGTACATCTCAACCAACGGAGACGTCCGTGGGTAGTACGTAGCTGAGGATTCTTGAAGACGTAATGGGGAAATTCAGCCCAACCGGTAAAATGAGTGAAGTTTTTTCTAAACTGGCCGAGAAATTTAAAGACGAAGAAGACCAACTTACTCCTATTCCCATCAGAATTCCAACAGGAGCATCAGTCTAGTCGGAACGAGCGGCACAACCCCTCATCGCACGGACTACTTCTCAGGCTCACACGTCGACAATCGCAAAGAAAAGGCGGAGTTCGAAGAGGAGGTGGAGTCTGGCGAGGAAGCAAACAACCGAAGAAAGGGGGAGACCAGTTGAGGAGGGATCAGTAGGGAAGACACTGGAAGTGGTGAACGTGGATGAAGAAGGATCAGACGATGAAAAGGAACCCTTGATGAGAGGGCGAATAGAAGGAGCTTCCGTACACAAAGGGGGCTGGAGAGAGAGGAGCTCATAAGCATGTGGGAAGAGGCTGCAGTCTAAGCGGCCGCAAAGAGAGAAGCTGCGGAAAGAAAAAGAAAGGGGAAACAATTGTCGACTCCCAGCAAGAACAAGAAGCCAAGGCAAGCGTCACTGGGTATGGTGACATCCAGCTTTCCAAAAATTGACATGTAATCCACTGGGTTTTCCTTCTTCCTCTTGGTCACGAAACGGTAAGGGAATGGTTTTTTTCCTTTTGCCTATTCAATCGGTCCTTCAACAGCCTTCCCGGAGTTTTCCTTGGGTACATTCTGGGCTGGAGCCTCCTTCGTGGATTCCGTTTCCTTAGGAGGGTCTCTCCTGGGCAGTACGCCTCTTGTTTCATTCTTTTCCAATGGTGCTTTATCCAAAAAGAATGGATCCTGCATCTGAGGTAGAGGTCTGTTGAGCTCTTCTCCCGAGACGACGTCCTTCAGTATATTCGTCCCACTAGGCTCTCCATTGGGCTTCCTTGGTTGGGGTCCCTCATAGTTAGTACCGGACCGCAATGTGACCTTGCTTACGTTTGCCTTTTCAGGCACATGGACTGTAGACGGGAGTTTCCCCGAATTCCCTTTTAATTCACCCATCGAACTTGCCAGCTGGGCCAACTGCCTTCATCATGTCTATGTTCGCCTTGTGCTCCATCTGGGCACTCTGCATCCCCTGCACTACTTCATTATTGGACTGCAACTCACCCCTGATACTTTACTGCGAAGCGAGCAATTCTCCCATCAAGTCCTCCATAGATCTCATTGACTTATTAGGATATTGGGACTGATTTGGCCCTTGGTGCTAGTTATAATGGGGGTTTTGGTTGTGTGGGTAATTTTGAAGGTTTTGTTGGTTCTTGTTAGGTGGGTAGTGGTTATACTGGCCAGGAGGGTTGTACTGGTCTTGGTGATATTGATTATGGTTATGGTTTTGATAATGGGCCTCGTTTTGGAACTGGTTCTGGTTCTGCTGATGTTGGGAACCTTGATTAGGCTGATTCTGATAATTTTGGAAGTTTCTCTGGTGGGGTGGTACATAGACAGAGTTTGAGTTTTGGTTCTGTGGGATCTGGCTATGGGGTTGTTGGTTCCATCCTGACCAGTTGGATTGGTGGTCGGGATTCGCTGGGCCACAGTTGGAATTCGGGTTCGGGTGGGGGTGGTATTGGTTGTGACCTTGACCTTGGTTCTGGTTCTGATTCTGATTCTGATTTCCATCCCCCCATCGAAAGTTTGGATGGTCCCTCCAGGGTGCGTCCCGCTGTCTCCTCTGGATCCAATTCCCACTAGAGTTATAATACCCTGCAGCATTGACTTACTCCATGTTGACGAAGTCATTAGGCTGATCATAGCCCGGCCCTTGATTTCCCTGCTCTGCACCCTTGTAGCTCCCAGTTGGAGAAGATGGTGGTGCGTTCTTCTCGATCGCGCTCAGGAGTGCCTTTTTCATCTCTTCCATTTTCAAATCCATCTTTTGCTCTATCTTTTGCTCCTGGTCAGTAGACGAAGCACTCGCAATTCTTTCTCTGCTGTAGCCGTTCCTTGAATTGTCGTATTCCTTCTTCGCGCTCAGAAGCTTCCCTAGGACCTTTTTCGCTTCACTGACCCTCAGTTGTGTGATACTTCCTCCTGACGAGGAGTTTGCCAAGTCTTTTATTGCCTTCTTCATCCCCTCATAAAAGGTATGATGTATCTCTATATCGGCCATACGATGGTTCGGACATGCATCCAAAAGACTCATGTACTTCGCCCAATAATCACTCAAGGGCTCATCATACCCTTGCTTCACACTGGTGATCTCTCTCTTCAGCACATTCGTCTTAGATGACGGAAAAAATTCGCCTAAGAAGGCCGACTTAAAATCGGCCCAACTCTCAATGGAGTCGGGTGGCAGGCGCATGAACCATGTGTTGGCCTCCCCTTTTAGGATGAACGGAAGAGCCTTCAATCTGTAGTCATCCTCGGTTGCCCCCGCCGGCCTTCTCTGTGCCCTACAAATCTTACAGAACTCATGAAGGAATTCGCAGGGGCCTTCATAGCTCTTTCCACAGTACGTGGGCAGAATTACAATAACATGGGGCTTCACATCACAAGTCGTCTGTCCTGGGGTGACAACTATAGCTTGCGGCGGTTCTCCTTCGGTATGCGCGTTCAGCGTCCCTATCTCCGGGTCTTCATCTATATGGGCAGCCATTCTCCTCGGGTTACCCTCCAACTGTAGCACCTGTTCTGGTATTCCTCCTTCTATGGTGTCTTGCTCTTCGTCACTACTCGTGCCTAGGTCAGACAGGGCCGTCGACAGCCCAGAACGAGTGGTCACAAGTATAGTCCCTCGTTGGAGTATTTTTGGTCTCCACTGGTCAGGAGCCGAATTGCTTTTCATAAACTGAAAGAAAAAGAAAGGAAAAAATTATGAACAATATATACGCCAAAGTATCACACACAATAACAGTTAATAACGCCATTCATCCCCGGCAACGGCGCCATTTGATATATGCAGGTTTGTGCAGGTGTCGTTAAAGCAAGGATGTATCCTACTGATTAGTATGGAAACCCAAGCTATGCCTGAACCTGGTATCAATAATTCCTCACTGACTAGTATAGTGGATGTAAGGGTCGAATCCCACAGAGATGAATGCGCTTTGGAAATTGTGGTGATATTCTGGAAGGGTTGGTTAGCTACCATGCTTGGGTTGAGATTCTACCTAGACAAGAATTAAAGATGGTACTCTACTGACTAGGAGGGGTGAAAGATGATCGACATATAGCTGTGTATGTGAGAGTAGGGAACATTATGTTTCAGAAATTATGTGGGAGGTACGGGGCTACTATAAAAGGCGAAACGACATATCAGAGAATAAGTGGTAGTTAGGTGACTAGGCTGACAGATCTGTAGGGTACCAGCAGAAAAAGTAAAGAAAAGTAAAGGACAAAAGCAAAAAGTAAGTAAAAAGTAAAGGTGGTCCCAAATTTGGATGTGGACATTGTCTTCTCCAACAAGTATGAACACAAATCAAACAACTCAGATTCCAAGAACGAAAATTTCAGGTTAACAAACTCCACAAGAACATATCTACAATCTAAACTCCAAATCAAAAGATTAAACTAACGAAACTGAAATTACGCTTACTGGGTGACATGCAAGGTGGCATAAATCACATAAACTAGGCTTTCACACTTAACCATTTCAGATCTAAAATCTAACAGCTATCTAAACTCATGAACTCAGATCTATCAATTCTGAAATGAATACATGCTCGCAACACTTGAAAATTACCGTAACAACTAGATCTAAGCTATCTAAGCAGAAAGAAACAGAATCAAACAGGAAGCGATGCACAAAAACGACTTCATATCATAAAAATATTTGGATCACACCTAAGACTTCAAAGTAAGCAAATATCGAAAATGTAACCGATCCATCGTAAGAAAACAAAGTGTGATTAACTAAGAAAGCAAATAAAGATTATTTTGCCACTCTGGGCGGTGGAACTGCTATCACTACGCAACAAACTGGCTGGAATGAAGGACGGTGGATATCCGGCAGACTGATGGAACTCAGGTGACCATGGCTGTGGCGAGAAACGAGAATATGAAGGACGAGGCTGTAGGAACTGATCTACCGAGAGAGAATTCTAACTAAGTGTGAAGGTTGATTCTTCATCCTCTCTCCAAGTGGCTTCCTTTTATAAGGAGGCCTGCCCTTGATTTTTAGGGTAGACTCTCATCGCAAAATGACCATTTTGCCCTTACTTGTGGCTGATCTTCCCAGCAATCATTCTTCTCCATCTCGAGCTTTTTTGGCATGCATATTGGTCAGTATAGCAACATTCTGATGCCCCTTTCACCTGAGTTGTCCGAGTCTTTCCATACTGACTAGAACACTTTCCCTGCACACTTTAGCAACTATTTTGCAGATATATTCCAATTATGCACGTTATACTGACCAGTAACCAAGGCCTAGAATACGACTTATCAGTCAATCAAATACCACGATCACCATGATTGAATTATATTTAATGTGGTGCATGATCAAGGAGGTTAAGGTGCATTTAAGCTACTGGTTGGCTCACTATGCCACAAAATAGCCCACCACCCTGTCCCCCACTTATATGCCTGCCATCTACTTGGGGCATATCTGATAAGGAATGTGATGTGATACGCTCGGATTTTGCACTATTTTAAGGTCATTTTATGGTCCGTTTTGAGTGTCAAAGTTGTATTACATGTCCATTATTTGCATATGTTATCCATTTTGGTATTTTGACGTGTTTTGTGAGAAATGTACAAAATAGAGCTAAAAAGGGCATAAAAACATCAAAGTTCGGAAGCTGGAACAGAAGGCAACCCAGTGGTCCGCTGGAGCACGCCAGCGGTCGCTGAAAATCACTCCAGAACGTTCTGACTCTCTCCAGTGCCCGTTAGGAATGTTCGCGCAGGACAATCTATGTTCAAACTTGATTTTCTGGAGATACTAAGTCCGATTAGGGTGCTCTACATGTCATTCTCTTCATCTTCGAGAGAGCTTAGTGGTGGTACCTTGATCATCGCAATCGGAGTTCTGTGGACAAAGTTATGGCTATTCTACCAAAGTCGCGCAAAGCTGTTAATTGCAGAATTTTAGGCGGAAATTCAAAGATGGAAAGAAGACATTACCTTGTGAAGCCAAATCTTTTCCTTAACCTATGGGGCACGAAAATTCCATATTTACTATTGCTTGGAGGAAACTTTTTACCAAATTTAAATCCTTTTCAAGCCTATATACACCCATAACCTAATTCATAATAATCACCAATTCATAGCCTCTAAAATTAGGGGAGCCCCAAGGCTCCTCTTCTAACCATAATACTTCATCTAGATCTTCCTTTTGCTAATTAATTCCATAGCATAAATTTGAGAGTTTTTCATAGTTGTGAAAGATTATGACTGTGGTATTCACTATCATCCGGGTAAGGCGAACGTAGTAGCCGATGCTTTGAGGAGGAAGAATCAACCGCAATTGGCTTATTTTCTAACGCAAGAGGAAGCGTTGATTCGCGAATTCGATAGAATGAGATTGAAAATAGTAAAAACGCCCGAGATAGTAGGAGAAACAATAGCGACGCTAGTGATTGAGCCAGATTTGAGAACCAAGCTCATAGAAGCCCAACGACGTGATGAGAAGTTGGAAGAATTACGTGTGAAGGTGAGAGCCGAGAAGCTCGATCATTACCGTGAGGAGGTGGATAATGCTTTGACGTACGATGGACGATTGTGTGTGCCGAGCAATGAGGCGCTAAAAGGTGAGATTTTAAGTGAAGCGCACGACACGCCTTACACTGCTCACCCCGAAAGCACGAAGATGTATCGAGATTTGAAGCAACGTTTTTAGTGGAATGGAATGAAAGGAGACGTGGCGTCGTATGGCCAAAGTGGGAAATTGCAACCACTTGAAATTCCCGAATGGAAGTGGGAGCATCTAACTACGGATTTCGTAACGGGTTTGCCAAAGTCACAGAAGGGCAATACTGCAATTTGGGTGATCATCGATCGACTAACTAAAAGTGCGCACTTTTTACCAATTCGAATTACTTATGGCGCGGACAAGTTAGCAAGCTCTACGTGAATGAGATTGTGCGTTTGCATGGGGTGCCAAAGACCATTGTGTCCGACCATGATACGAAGTTCACATCAAAGTTTTGGATGAGTTTGCAACGGGAATTGGGCACACAACTGAACTTCAGCACTGCTTATCACCCGCAATCGGACGGAGAGTCAGAGAGGACGATTCAAACGCTTGAGGATATGCTACGAGTCATTGTCTTAGATTGAGGGGAAAGTTGGAAAATTGTTCTACCATTGGTTGAATTCGCCTACAACAATAGCTACCAATCGACGATCGATATGGCTCTGTATGAAGCTTTATATGGCAGGGAGTGTCAATCCCCACTATATTGGGATGAAGTTGGCGAGAGGAAGATGTTAGGACCCGACGCTATAAAGGAAATGACCGAAATTGTGCATCAAATCCGCGCAAGGATCAAGGAAACTCAAGATAGGCAGAAGTCGAATGCTGACGTGCGTCGAACGGAAATCAAATTCGACATTGGCGACAAAGTGTTCTTGAAAGTATCCCCGACGAAAGGAGTTGTGAGGTTTGGAAATTTTATTCTTTCTTGGATTTAATTAATTATTTTGGGATAGTCATCCAAATTAAATCCAAATCAAATTATCCCTAAATTGTGCTACATGAAATTCGAACTCTAACCTATTATTTTTGTGAGTTTCGAATATTCTCTATTTTAATTGGGGGGATGAATTAGTTTCTTTGATTTAATTGATACCTTGATGGTTTCCTTTAGTTATTTTAAATCCAATTAAATCTTGCCACATTTTATTCCCTCACCCCAATTAAATTAAGAGTTGAATTATTTTCGGCCCCCTATTTGTAGAGGAGAATATATTTGTTTTCTATTTTGTGGAATTCCTTTTATTCAATTAAATACCAAATTAATTGGAGATGTGAATATTTTCCTTCTATTGTGTCTCCATCCCACACGTTTTTTTTGGCTTAATTTCCTTGTGGAAATTTATTTAATTGTTGCCTATTTTATGAGAGTCTTTTCCTATAAAGAAATTACCAAATTTAAATCCTATTCTATTTAATTGATGATTTAAATAATTTCCTTATGCATTCCTCTTTAAATTTTTGGCCCCCTCATTATTTTCCTACTTGGAGATTTAATTTATTTTGTTCCCTTGTTTGTGGAATAATCATTGTTTTATTTCCTAAATTTTGAATTTATTTCTCTCCAAGTAAATACCAAATAAATTCCTTATTAATGCACTAGCTAATTTTCAAAATTCTTGCCTTCTTTTCTTAATTGTGGGATTTTATTTATTGACATCTATTTTATTCCTCCACAATTAATTAATTTTGTGGGATTAAACCTAGGACTATATAATCACCTAAACTAAACCCAAGCCCCCATTCCCTCAAAATTTTCGCCACTCTCCTCTCCTCCCTCTCTTCACACGCCACTCTCCTCTCCTCTCCCTCTCTTCATCCTCTCCAAAATTTCTTCCATCCTTGTTCTTGCATCCATTGGAGTGTGATTTTCAAGAGTTCCCGACGAATCGCATAAATCTTTTCTTCTACCGTTTGGTTTTCGATTCAAGAAGGTATAATTGAATCTTTTACTCATCTTCTCCATTGAAACCTTGTTTTAGATTCCTTCATGCATATAGTGAGTGTAGGAATCTTAGATCACATAATTAATCGGTGGAAATTTGTGTTTGTATGAGAACAATTGTGAATATGCGATTTTGAATGAATATGTGTGAAGTGTGAATGAATCATTGATGAATGATGTGTGATTATTTGAAAACATGATTGTGAGAACCTTTTGAAGCATGATTGTGTGTTGGAAGCATGAAAAATTGTGTTTGGATAAATGAGGAAGAAACCCTAATTTTGAAATTGTGAAGCCTGAAAACTGTGGTGTTCGGACAGTGGATTCCGACGTGTGTTTGACCAACCCAACGATCGAATTTTGACACGAAATTTTAACTGAGAAAACTTCAAGGTGCTTTCTGTGTTGTGTGTGAATTTCAGCCCCGTTTGACGAAAGATGAAGTTTTAATAAATTTTTGAAGTTGACTCCGCAATTCTGCCAGAAACTTGTATTCTCGCTCAAAGAGTTTCGTTTTTGATTTGACCGAACAAATGGCCTTATTTTGATGTGAAATTTTGACTGGATGAAATTTGAAGTGTCTTCTGTGTTTTGTGAAAATTTTAGCCTCATTGAACATCGGATGAATATTTGGTAAATTTTTCAATCGAACCGCGCAGTACTGCCAGAATTTTTATGTTCCGACCAGAGGGTTGCATTGTTCTTTTGACTGATAAAATGATATGATTTAGGTGTGAAATTTTAACTGGATGAACTTGAATGTGTCTACTGTGTTGTGACCAAATTTTAGTTTCATATGAGGTCGGATGGAATTTTGGTGATTTTTACAAACCAACTGCGCAGTTCTGCCAGATTCGTTGTTATGTGGAAATATCACTTGTTGCCAAGTTGAGTGAATTATATGATGCATGTATGTTTTTGGAATGTATCTTATGACGTGATTATGTGTGACATGTTGAGAAATATTATGGCATGTTTTCCTTATGTTGATGAATGTTGGGATGAGTAATTTAAGAGAATGATAAAAGGAACAATAGGACATGCATGATAATGTGAATTGATGGAAGGCTGATTTGTATTGTGGTTTGGCAAGGGTTATTGTGTGTACGTGAGCAAGGAACGAGGGTTGCTTTAAGTGGATATTGAATTGTTTAAGCAAACGAGGTGGGCTTTCTTTTTCAAATCTCTTTATTTTCCGAAAATACGATGTAGTGTTATAAGGGTGGTTTAACTTGTTATGTCATGCCATGTTATTTTGGTTGTGAGATTGTTGTCTGATGCCTAGTTCGTCTGAGCTTGCTCTGTTAGGCTATATTGTTGTGTTGTGAAACGAATTCGGGTCTGAGTAGGGCCGCAAACCCTATCAGGCTGTGTACACTGGGGGGATCGTGAGCCGTCCTTGCTAGTCGGCCGGTCTCGTGGGCGAATAGTATGGCCAAACTTTTGTCACACTGTGATATGATGATTGTGATTGATGGATTGATGAGGAAAGTGGGGAGATAAATTGTCTGGCCCGACTTTGAAATATTTTTTTGTTCTCGTGATATTTCTTACTACATATAAAAGTCGAGATCACTGGTATGGATGACATAACTATATTAAAATGTTTTTGGCATGATCCCATTGAGTACAACAAGTACTCAGCCCTGCATATTCTTTTTCTTTATGTGCAGGTTGAGCGGGATGTTGCGGAGGATGTTGAGTTGGCCCAAGAACTTAGGATGCGTTGTGTCTTCATACATAGGCGTTATCCTCGACTCTTTTTAAACCTTAGTTCCGCTGCTATATTTTTTGAACTATGCCTCAAGACTTTATTCCATTTCATACTGTGTTTGAGCATGTTTAATTGTGTTAGGCTTTAATCTGATGTTTACCTTGGTTCTCTAAAATGGTTTCTCGTGAACTAAACCAATGTTTTCTTTTGGAAGTTGGTTGTTTTTTTTATTTTATTTTATTTTCTCCGCTGCTTATTTTTGAAAAACCTTTTTGTCTTAAGTCGTTGCTAATTAATAATAAATTTATAACATTAAGTTCTTTAAATAAAAAATTTGTTGTCTAAGCTTTTAATGAACCAAAAATGTTTTTTTCCTTTAAGCTATTTAAGCTTTCATAAACTGTTATCCTTGTATGTTGTCGTTATTGTTGTCCCTTGGTTACGATCGCCTCGTTTGTAGTACCCCTAGTATGGGTGGTCGTGACAATTTCTCTACTCATGGCTAGTTACTTCTCTACATAACATCATATTCGATCTTCTACCAGCTTGTTACAAGCGGTATGCAGATGAGAAATATTTAATGTTCTGTGCGGTCGGTTATGCGACGCTTCTGGTTGGTGCATCATTTTCTACACGTGTCTCAATAGAGATGTATTTATCATGCGTATCTGAAAGGGATTAAGACTGTGTCTTTTCTGCTAGCCTTGTGTCAAGAACTCGAAGATTAATCTAATAGTCTTAACTTGGATAGGAACTGATATCACACAGAAGAAGTATGACTGAAAATTTGAAGGGCTCCAGAATACCCAATTGGACAAGAATAACATCTCTTGTTCAACTAATATGAATTTTCGTCGATAATCGACCTTGAAGGCAAGTACTGAGTTCAATGGAGCTTATCTTGTCCATTCAAAGAACTACGTAGTCCAACTGGTTTCAGATAAACTCATAGAACTTGAGGCTCACCCTTGATGGGAGCTAGAAATAATCATGACATATGTCATGAAAACTGGATGGAAATGAATTAACTGTAAATTTCCATAGTAAGCTGCCAAATAGGACAGTGCGGCTGTCCAATTAAATTGAATGGGTCTGAGCATCAAGGATAGTGGTTTAAACATGTCACCGCCTAAGATGATCAACTGCGAAAAATTTAGAAACGTAGGCGATTGCAATGAAGGAACATTGATCATGTTCCGAAGGCATCTTGACAAGGAATAACAAAATCACATCAATGATTTCATAGGTTCATTAAGGCACTACACTGAAATGAACTATTTAAAAAAATCAGCTAGACCAAGCTCATTAGGGAAAAGTGCAATATGTTTGCCTTAGCTTCAAGCTGCAGAAAAATTTCGAGACTATGAATAATACATGTACTGGAACCGAGATAGAATAATTTCACCTCTGTAGGGAAGATATTACTACAACACGGTTTCAAAATAGGGAGGTGAACAAAAGTTCCAACACAATATGAAATTCTCTGAGGAAATATTTAAATGGTGCGACCATTCTGGAGGTCAGAACTGTAAGCATCATAAGAATGAAATTTCATTGCATGAGTCCAAGAAATCGGGATATAGATCCCCTATATTGTGGCTCAAAGGAGACAACAACAGATAACGATGCTTGAAACATAAGAGTATCCCAAATTTTAGAACTGAAACTGGGTCACCACTTTCATGAAAAGAATGAAAATGGCGTACTACTTGCAAAACGTGGGTCAATCAAAAGTCTTAATAGACGACATGACATCGTTGTCCAAGAGGATTAAGAGAATGTCTGAAGAATAAGCTTATTCTGAAGGTCATAGATATAAACAACTTTAGAATTTAAGGTTTATGACCGGAGCTTACATAGTCAAAACTTTACTCTTTATGAACGATAAGTCAAAGGACAGCAGTCCATAAAATGGAAGTGAGTCAAATCTTACATAGAAAAAGAAATACTGACATGTTACTTGCGAATCCAACTAAAGTCTGAATGGACGGGGGTACCGTCCTTTGAGAGGACTCTTAGAAGGAATTTCATTGGGAATCCAAGTACTATTGACTATAATCATCGGTTCTAGTTATGTGACACTTCTTTGTTTGTTCTTGTGGAACTCGGACATGATAACTGCGTTCTAGGAAACCACACATTTCAAAATGGGGTTTCTCGTGCTGTTAAACTGGTAACTGTAGCTGGAGGTCATACTTTTTATATTGTTCTCGATAACTTAGAACGTTGATTCTTGTAGAACATTGGGTTCTCCATCGTGCTTCATAGCATGCTATGAGTATTGCTTTTGGGTCACTGTCACGACCGCCCTTACTAAGGATAGTAAAGATGGGGAACTCGCGACTAGGGGAGGAACTAAGAAGCGGGGAAGAAATAGGGGGAAGCAATAAAGGACAACATTTAATATGAAAACTCAATTAACTTCCAAAAGAAATATTTTAGTCTATCGAATAGTTAAGCAGCGGATTAATGTCTCAAGGTAATTAATGTCATAACATAGTATGGGAAAAAACGGAAGACTTTTAGAAAGAAAACAATTTCAAACAAGGCAGCGGAAATCAAGTATCTAGAGAGGTCATAGGATGACGCCCATGTATGAAGACACGACGCATCCGGGAAATCTTAAGGCTCGACTCAACATCCGCTGCAACATCATCGCTCAACCTGCACATAGGGAAAACATATGCAGTGCTGAGTACTTAATATACTCAATGGGCTCATGCCGAAATGTCACGACCGCCCATACCAGGGGTATCACAAATGCGGCGATCGTGACCGGCATGCATGGACAACAGTTTAAAAGAACAACTTAAGACTTAAAGAAAGAAAACAACTTAGTTTAAAGAAGGTTAAGGTCTTTTTTTTTTGAAAAGACGTAAAGAAACATACTTTTATAAAGGGCACCGGAAAAATTTGACTTAAGAAATACAACTATATATAAAAAAACTAAGGTAAAACGAACATTTAACTTAAATCTCGGAAAACACCATTTTCAGAAAGACAACGTAAACACTCGTTTAAACCTAACACCACCATACATGTTCAAACACAACACGAAAAGATTAAGGTCTTAAGACATAATTTAAAACATAGCAGCGGATAAATAAGGTTCAGGGAGAGTCAAGGATCACGCCTATGTATGACGACACAACGTATCCTAGGGTCTTTAGCCAGCTCAACATCCACCGCAACATCCCGCTCAACCTGCTCAACCTGCACATAAGAAAAATAATATGCAGGGCTGAGTACTTGTTGTACTCAATGGGCTCATGCCGAAAACATTTTATAACAGTTATGTCATCCATACCGGTGAACTCGAGTTTTTTTTACGTTTATTTAAGAAATATCACGAGTATCACAAAAACACTTTTCACAGACCGGCCGGTCAAAACAATCTCCCCACTTTCTCATCAATCAATCAATCACATCCTCTTACCATAGTGCGATGAAAGTGTGGCCACACTATTCGCCCACGAGACCGGCCGACTAGCAAGGATGGCTCACGATACCCTCTGTGTACACAGCCTATAGGGTTTGCGGCACTACTCAGACCCGAATTCATTTATCATAGCCCTATAGCCTAATGGAGCGAACTCACAAACTAGACATCAAGCACAATCTCAACATAGCCCTATAGCCTAACGGAGCAAGCTCAAACGAACTAGGCATAAGGCAAAAATCTCAACATCAAAACAATCACGGCATGACATAACACTTTAAACCACCCTTATAACACCATATCATATTTTCGGAAAAATAAAGAGGTTTGAAAAGAAAGCCCACCTCGTTCGCTTAACAATTCACAATCCAACTTATGGCAACTCTCGTTCCTCGAGTTCACGAATACAATCACCCTTGTCAACGACAACACAAGTCAGCCTTCTACAGAATCATATTACCATGCATGTCCTATTGTTTCTCTCTCATCGTTTTTCTCAAAATTACCCAACCCAACGTTCGTCACAAAGATGGAAAAACACACCATAGTATATTTCGACGTATCTCACGCGATCACATCATTAAACACGTTCCTTGGATATACATGCATCATATAATACTTTTAAACTTGAAAATAAATATCCTTTTATCAAAGCAGAAAACTGGCAAAACTGCGCGACCGTTTTATAAAAATTACTAAAAATTCACCCGACCTCATATGAAGCTAAATTTTGGTCACAATACAGAGGACACATTCAAGTTCATCCATGAAAATTTTCACACCGAAATCACGTCATTTAGTCAGTCATATCACATATTAAACTCTCTGGTCGGAACATACAATTTCTGACAGCACTGCGCAGTTCATTTGAAAAATTTACCATAAATTCATCCAATGCCCAAAAAGGCTGAAAATTTAACAAGACTCAGAAGACACTTCAAATTTTGCATCTAGTTCAAGAATGACATCAATCGGAGGTCATTTGGTCAGTCAAACAGAAAATGAAACATTCTTGGCGAGAACACGAGTTTCTGGCAGATTTGCGCAGTCAACTTCAAAAATTTATTAAAATTTCATTTTTCGATAAATAGAGCTGAAATTCACACGAGACACGAAAAACACCTTGAAGTTTACTCAGTAAATTTTCATATCAAAATTAGTTCGTTTGATAGGTCAATTACTCATCAGAAACTACTGGTCGAACATCACAGATAACAGACACACAATTTCTAAATTAGGGTTTCCTTCTCAATCATCCAAACACCAATTCTCATGCTTATAACACACAATCATGCTTGATAAGACTCTCTTAAACATGTTTGCCCATAAACTCATATCATTCACCAAAGATTCAAATCAAACTTCACAAAATTGCATTCAAAACGCATACATAAATGCAAACACAAATTCCCCACCGATTAAATCCTTAGATTTGAAATTCCTACACTCACTAGATGCATGAGGGAGTCGAAAGAATGTTTGGATGGAGAGGAATGAAGAATAGAGGTTTGATTGTACCTTTTTTGAACGAAACAATCGGTAGAAACGAATATAACTCTGGATTCTTCAACAAACTCTTGGCGAATCGAAAGGATCTTGAGTAGAGTAGAAAAACAAGTGTGGGAGAAGATGGAGCAAGGGGAGGGGCGTGTGATTTGAGAGGGAGGCGTGTGAGATGGGTTTAGGGTTAGGTTTTTGGTTTTATTTATAGAGTTAGGAAATAATATATCCCACAATTAATTGAAGATTTGGGAGAATAAATCAAATAAAGATTTGAGAGATTTGGGGGGGAGGGAGGCGTGAATTATGGGGAGAAATAAGGGGAGGATTTTTTAAAATCATAGCTATTTAATTAGCTTATGATTTAATTTGGTATTTCACGGAGTAGAATAAAATAATACGAAGTAGAGAAATTTGTAAAATCCTCCAAAAATAATGAGAAGTAGGCGTGTGGTTTAAGGTTCCTCCCACCAGAAAAATTTCCAAATCTTTAATAGAATAAAGTAAGGCAAGATTGGCTAGAATATTCCAATTCATTCATGGAAAGAAATAAGTAAGAAATCAATTATAGAATACTTAATTTCTCCTCTCCCAAAAATAGGAGATTTCGAAAATCATAGAAAAATAAATAAGAATATTTTGGTTTTGGATTTAATTTGGATAAATATCCCAAAATAATTAAATAAATCCAAGAAAAAAGATATTACTTCGAATAAATAGAAATGCCGAAAAGAATTTGAATAAAGTAACTGGCACAAATATGCATGATTCTATTTAATTAAATCCCGCCCATTGGAAAACATATCATATTATTCCACATAACTCTCAACCATTAATTTCACATCGTTAATACAACCTCATAGAAATCAATTTCCAAAAATGCATTTCCAAATCAACATCCACATTAATAAAATGAAATAAGTCACAAATTTTAGGGGTGTTACACGAAAACATTTGATAAAAGTTATGTCATCCATACCATAGTGAACTCGACTTTTACATTTAGAAGAGAAATATCATCGAGTATCACAAAAACAGTTTCATAGTCTGGCCAAACAAAACAATCTCCCCACTTTCTCAACAATCAATCATTCACATCCTCATACCATAATGCGACGAAAGTGTGACCACACTATTCGCACACGAGACCGGCCGACTAGCAAGGACAGCTCACGATCCCACCAGTGTACACAGCCTGATAGGGTTTCCGGCCCTACTCAGACCCAAATTCGTTTAAAACAACCCTATAGCCTAACGGAGCAAGCTCAAACGAACTAGGCATCAGGCAACAATCTCAACATCAAAACAATCATGGCATGACATAACACTTTAAACCACCCTTATAACACCGTATCATACTTTTAAAAGCGTAAAAGAGTTTAGTATAAGAAAGCCCACCTCGCTTGCTTATACAACACAATTCACAACTTTAATGCAACCCTTGCTCTTTGTACCCACGTACGCACAACAACCCTTGTCAACACCATAACACAATCAGTTTTTCCATCAACACATTTATCATGCATGCCCTATCATGCATGCCCAATTGGAAACCAAGATCGGAGCAAGATCAAAATTATTCAAGAACACGAGGATATAACGTGGTTCGGCATAAGCCTACGTCCACAGACAAAATGAGACAGAATTCATTGATGATCAATGGATACAATGAAGAAGAACACTCTCATATCAAATACACACGGGAACTATGAACACTCATTCCTCTCCCTCAATCTCGCTCGAAGTCGTCTCGCTTCGAGAGCACATAGCACAAATTGCAAGTGTATTCATCCAGATATGAAGCTTCTCTCTCTCTCTTGCTAAGCTCGCTGCACACACTACTTATAGGAAGAGTAATCCATGCTCAATTCTTCAAGATCACCAATAACCGATTCTTGATAACTATCAATCGGTTGTAACTGCCATCAACTTCCGTCAACCGCTAACCGCTACCTTGATCAAGTCTCGATTCATTCTACGTGTTTCACCATCTCAAAATATCCTAACAATCCTCCACCTTTTGAGATGATTCAAAACACTTACTTCTCTTCTATGACCTTTGTCCGGCCACTCCTTCGATCATCTTAAACTTTGTCGATCTCATGTCCGCGTAGCGCCAACGCCTCCACCGGACGATAAAACCTCTACCTCTCCTGAATCTTCCCCGTTCAGAATTGGAGTTGCTGATCCCTAGAGATATAACACATCTCTCATGAGTGATCTTTGAATTTCTGCCAAGATTGGTTTGCTCGCAATCCTTCCTGGTAGGCTTTGGTCTCAAAATTCCCAATAGCTCAAAAAACCACTATGTCACCTTTCTCCGCCGGCAACTTGCTGCTCTATTCCGACGATGTCCGCCGCTGAACTCACCATCTTGAATTGCAGCCAGTAAACTGATCAATTCAACAGTGGCTTGATCAATCTAATAGTAACTTGATCAATGTAACTTCAATAGCTCGATCAATGCAGATGCCAGAACCCTCTTTACTGATGTAGATGTGTGATATCTGAATTTCTATGTGCCAAGATTTATACCACCTTCACTGCTTAGGATCGCTGCCTGGACCGCAGCACCATATACCACGGCCTCATCGGTTTGATACTTTTGCAGAGCTGCTGCACCTTCGGGATTCTCCTCGAACCGCTAACGAGTTGGTACGCAACCAATAACAGCATATGTTCATTCAATCATTTCAACGAACAGTTGGTACGCAACCAAAATTATAAAACTGAAAACTATATCTTCAAACAGGTTGTGTGCATAAAGTTCGTCCAAACATTTTGACAAATTCAAATCATCGCCTCCGAATCTTGGAAGATCTACCTCAGCCGCCCTCTTCTTGTTCTTGATCGAATGGCACCTCATGTGGCCCAAGAGAGCCCTCAACGACGCGAATTCCTTGCCGCATTTATTGCATGAATTCGCAGCCTTTCCGTGTTTGGGATCAGAAATCCTCCAAGATTTCTTCGGATTCTCTCTCAGCTCGTAGCTGGCATTGCTCTGATCACCACCATTTCCCAGTTGTTTGATCAACCGGCACACGTGCCTCATTGCCATGCCTTCCTCGGCAATGATGGGGCTGCGAACGCTCTCGTACTCCTTCATCTTGTTCTCGAACTCATCAGCCTCAGCCAGCTGGTTACCGTCGAGCCACTGGATGCAAGACTCAAATGGCATCCTCGATTTTCTTTCTTGTAGTAGCCAGCCATGATCCTGCGCCTTTCTTTCCTTCGAAACTCTTCGTTCCCACAGACGGCGCCATTTCTTGGAAACCAAGATCGGAGCAAGATCAAAACGATTCAAGAACACGAGGATATAACGTGGTTCGGCATAAGCCTACGTCCACGGACAAAATGAGAAAGAATTCATTGATGATCAATGGATACAATGAAGAAGAACACTCTCATATCGAATACACACGGGAACTATGAACACTCATTCCTCTCCCTCAATCTCGCTCGAAGTCATCTCGCTTCGAGAGCACATAGCACAAATTACAAGTGTATTCATCCAGATATGAAGCTTCTCTCTCTCTCTCTCTCTCTCTTGCTAAGCTCGCTGCACACACTACTTATAGGAAGAGTAATCCATGCTCAATGCTTCAAGATCACCAATAACCGATTCTTGATAACTATCAATCGGTTGTAACCGCCGTCAACTTCCGTCAACCGCTAACCGCTACCTTGATCAAGTCTCGATTCATTCTACGTGTTTCACCATCTCAAAATATCCTAACAACCAACATAAACGAAAGGAACACTCTAGCATACATCAACGTGCAACACATAACCACATCATAGGATACGTTCCTTATTCGCACATGTATCATGTAATGCATTCAAAGCTTGTCAACAAAGCTTATTTCAACAAAACCAGAATCTGGTAGAACAGCGCAGTATTTTTGTAAAAATCATTAAAATTTCATCCGATCTCATATGAAGCTAAACTTTGGTCACCACACAGTAGACACATAAAGGTTTGTCCAGTTAAAATTCCACACCAAAATCATATCTTTTGATTGGTCAAAACAAAAACGAAACTCACTGGACGAAACATAATTTCTGGCAGTACTGCGCAGTTAAATTGAAAAATTCGTTATAAATTCGTCCGTCATCAATTGAAGCTGAAATTTTGACACAACACATAGGACATCTGAAACTTCATCCAGTTAAAAATTCATGTCGAAATAAGATTGTTTGATTGGTCAAAAACTCGTCGGAACCTACTGTCCGAACACAACAGTTTTCATGCTCAACATTCACAAACCCTAGTTTGTCTATCATACATTCACACATACATATTCATGCTTCCAAAATGAGATTACAACCATGCTTTCCTATTCGCACATAACATTCACAACGATTCATCCACACACTCACACACACGTACTTACACGCACACACACACAACCATTCATGTGCAACCATCCTTCCCAACCAATAAATTTTTAGATTTACGATTCTCCACTCACTATATGCATGAGGGGTTCAAGAATCATGGATTCAATGATAAGAAGGGGAAAGGTGGATAAAAAATTATACCTTTCTCTTGAAAACAATCGGTAGAAAAGACAATTGGTGCGATTCCTCAACGGATCTTGAGTTTCCAACTCCAAATCGAAGCAACAATGAAGGATTGACTTGGAGCACTTGAGAGAGAGGGGAGGGGAGGAGAAAAACGTGTGGGAGAGGAGAGGAAGAGAGGGAGGCGTGTGGAGTGAAGATTAGGGTTAGGGTTTTCTTAATTTATATTCAATAATTATTCCCACACTTAATTAAACAATTAAAATTGTGGAAGAATAAAATAGAGGTCAATGAATAAGCTCCACAATAAAAAGAAATAGGCGTGTAGTGTGGGGAGAATTTTTAAAAAATTATGGTATTACTTGGAGAGAAATATACTCACAAAAATGAGTAAAAAGATATTGAGCATCCCACAAATAAGGTAACAAAATAATTCAAGAATTCTCCAAGTAGGAAAAGGGGGGGCGTGTAAAATAGGGAGTAGTCAAAGGAAATATTGAAATCCCCAAATTAAATAGAAATAGGATTTAAATTTGGTAATTTCTTGTGGAAACGACTCCCATAAAATAGGTAACAATTAAATTAATCCCACAAGGTAATTGAAAGGCATAAGTGGCGAAAATTTATGAGGTCTTAAAGAAGGAAAGAGTGAAATCCTAATTAAAATAGGATATAGAGAGATTTAATTGGATTTTTAATTCAATGAAGGAAATAAGTAAGGTACCAATTAAATCTACAAAAGAATTTATTCTCCTAATTAATAGGAGATTTCGAAAGACCAAGAAATGGACAAGGGGTCGGAAATTATGTAGAATAACATAGGGATAATTTGGTTTGGATTTAATTTGGATAATTATCCCAAAATAATTAATTAAATCCAAGAAACAAAATACTATTTCAAATAATTAGGAGGGCCGAAAAATATAAAATAAAATGGCTAGAAAAATATGCATGATCTCATTTAATTAAATTCACACATTGGAAAATAAATCACATTATATTCCATAACTCGCAACAACCAAAATCACATGATTACTCGATCACATAGAAAATCAAATTCCACAAATGAATTTCCCAATCAACATCCACATTAATAAAACAAAAGAAGTCACAAAATTTTGGGGTGCTACAGTCACGTAGCCACTTGGGCCTGTTACGCCAGATTAGATCACTTTAATAGATCGCGGGTACGATCTCTTTTCGTGCAGGAATGCATCTCCCGAACAGGCTTGAAGGCACACTATTTTCGTTATGACTTGGTCTTTATAAAGATATTGGAAACTTTTTGGTTCATCGTCTAGTATATATATGTATATACGATCTGTTAGGGTTTT
Source organism: Salvia splendens (assembly GCF_004379255.2). Classification (NCBI taxonomy): domain Eukaryota; kingdom Viridiplantae; phylum Streptophyta; class Magnoliopsida; order Lamiales; family Lamiaceae; genus Salvia; species Salvia splendens. The sequence continues at coordinate 20,123,916 of NC_056043.1, read as the reverse complement.
GTATACTAGAAATCACCTTTCGAGTGATTGGATACTGTAAAACTCTAATGGTTATTTTCTAATAAATGCAACAGATTATTTTTGTCATAATGTTGTTATGTTTTACATTTAATGGTTGTTTATTACATATTTAAATGTATGAGCAAACGTAACAAAGTCTAAGTCTTTGTTTTAGTAGACCGGTTGTGGGCGTCGTCCAATTTAAGGTAACACGGTCAGCTCTAAACAAAGAAAAATAAGAATTTCACAACCTAGATAGGCCTAGACTACCTATCGCGAAAGGTTGCAATGTCAGTCCGATTATTTCTAAACCTTATTGAAATAAGATGACGTTGGTGTGGTATAGCACTGAATGGATCTAACAGCAAGACGAGTCTTTATGCTATCTACTGAAAGACGAGGTCTTGAAAATTAATTTCTTAATCAATGTACGTTAGCATTGAGCATACGATATTGAGGATCCACTACTTTGACTTACCAAAGGTGCGGGTTTTTCGTAACCCAACGATCCAGGTATATTGGGTAGTGGTGATCATTATCTAGAGGTGCTAGGATTGCTATTATGTTGAAACGTGCGCGAGGAGAGTCTCGTTTGATAACATCCACAAGAGGAGCTCGAAACGAGGTTTTATTATTCGGAACCTAGCTAGTTGGAGTTTGATTACTCTATGAATAATAAATAAGAGTTTCTTGCTAAGTCCACTCTTGGAATTCGAAAAATATTAATTAATTAAGTCTATAGCAGACATTAATTGATTAATGGATGTTTCCATCTTAAGCGCGGGAAATGAATCAAATGCAATTAAAGGAAACCCGGAATACTTGTAATTTCGGATTTGGAAGGCAGTGCAATATTACTTCTGTAGTGGCTGCTCGTAATATTCCAATATAAGCTTATATTAAATTGTGGGTTCAATTTAATTAGTAAAAAGCTAATTGGGTGAGGCCTGTTCCAAATTCTTCCTTAGATCCCTGACTGGGCCCAATATGTGACTTATAAAAATAGGAGAATAAAGGAGACAGAAAAATATAATAATTTATTATCAAAATTTTCGTCTCCCTCTAAAGAGAGAGCTCGAAATTTGTAACTCCTCCGTGAGCTGAGTTCTGTCTTCCATTATTCGAGTCCTAGTACGTTGGTGAGATTTGCCCACACAAATATCAGCGTATAGTCCGGGACACCAGTCAGAAGATCCGAGGTCTTGTATTGAAGATCTTCACGTGGAGACGGAGCAAGCCATCATCGATTCTTGATTGAATCAACAAGGTAAAATTGGATAATTCCGTAGTAAGCATGTTTTAGGAATTTTATGTGCTAAAGCATGTTTTAATTCAAGTTATGAGCATGATACATGTGATAATTACGCGAATAGATTTTGTCTAAATAATCTGCTAAATAGATCAAATTCATGTGATCCGTTTTGAACGCACGCTTCCGCTGCCAGCCCCTCCACTATCTGTGTGCTCAAAGGAATGGACTTCCTTCCGTTGTTGTCTATAGGTCGTACAATGGTACTCCCTGTTTCGTTGTTACTTTCTCCCTAACTGATGGTTTCAGTTAGTCTCGTCGCCCTTGAAGGCGGTTACAAATTCTCGTTCTACTAGTTCTTGGTCACATATGTCTTACCTAAGGTACTTTTTTAAAGCACTCTAGGTTCGCATACATAGTCCCATGACAGCTATACATTTCTGTCAAGCTCTTTGAGAATAATTCACAGATACATCAAGCATATCTTATGCAAAGTATCAGCTATCACGTTGCATCACGCAAACATTTCACTAAACATTTTCATTCCCATATAGGGCTGTGAAAATACATTTTTTTTTCTTTTTCCTAAATCTTATAAAATCCATTTTCCTTCTCAGAATGGAAAAATATATATAGTTTTCTAAAACTCTCTTCTGGACGAGCGGACGTCAACCCCTGTTTCTGCTGCAGTTGATCGTGTCGACCCGAGGTGTTGGGATCTTGTAATTATCATTCTGTTCACTTCCTAGCCTAGTACTATCGTTCTGGACTGAGGCTTTAAGGAAGATTCTTGGGTCAGAGAGAAAGAATGATGCTCTGATACCACTCTGTCATGACTACAACTCCTTAGTCAAAGAAAGTTTAGCTATTTCGCGACTAAAACTTACTAAATGGTCTCGAACTCATAATAGAAATTGGATAATCAAATCAAGAGAAGCATTGTCTAGTTATGATAAAGAGTACAATAATTCTGAATCAGAGTACTTGGGACATAGTCTTTACTTAATCAGAGTCTTGATTCACGCAACGGAAGAGTACCAAGGCAAATGTAATATGTATGAAGACACACTACATCAGCTATCTTCCTACTTATTTAATCTTCTGTCCCAACACCTCCTCTGCTTCAACCGATCAACCTGCACATTAAGGAAAACAATATGCAGGGCTGAGTACTTGATATACTCAGTGGGCTCATGCCGAAAACATTTCTCATTTTAGTTGTCATCCAACTTGAGTGAACACGGGGTTTTTCTGAAAATAAGTCCCGGTCACTAAAACTGTTTATTCTTTCTGAAAAATAGACTACAATCATTTTAACTTCTCATGATATACCATATCTGATCTATGTGAGCCGGGAATGTGGCCACATTCCAACGGTCACTGGACAGGCCAACGCTGGCGCTAGCACACGGTCCCTATGTGTACATTAGTCCGAGTAGGGTTTGCGGCCCTACTGGGACCCGAATTCGATTTAACTGGTTGACATAGCCAACAGATAGACAATCATAAATCAAAAACTGGGCATGACAACTCATTCAAAAATATTCATGCTTTTTCACTTAAAGTTCTGAAAGAGAAGAAAGCCCACCTCGTTTGCTTAACTCTTTCAAACGGTGCTTCCTGACTTGAGATTACTCGTCGAGCGACGACGTTCCTTTATAACAAATAATATACATAAATTAGGCTTTAAGTAACTATTTATCTTGCATGAATGCATGCTTAAGAGTGTGCTTGTTATTTTATTTTCTTCTTTCTAGATTCTAGAAATCTTAATTCTTTAATTAAATCGGCGATACAGATTATTTGGAAACTGGCCGAACTGTTCGGGTATAATAATTTCCTGCATTATCTTAAGTATTTTAAAAATCCTTTCCGTGACAATGAAATTCTCATCTATTTATTTTCTGGGTATTATTTCAACACGGCTTAATGAATATCTTCTCTTCCGTGGCTTAGGGGATAAATTCCATTATTTTTTTGAATTAATCTAAGATGAAGGCTTCCACCAAATTAATGATCCTAATAAATAAATTCTCAGGCCCAGCTAGGAATTATTTATTCCGGCCCAGAACGTTTATTTCTTAAGCATTTTTGGCCCAGATTAGTTTATTTCCTCTTGCCCAATTACTTCATGAAGAAAACTTCTTTTATTTCCTTAAATCCCCTAGCCATGTTTAAATTGAAAGGCCCAATTAAAGGAAAAAGGGTAAGGCCCAAATTTTGAAGGTATACTCCCCTCCATCAGTCGTTTCTCTCCCTCATTTCCCCCAAATTTCTCTTCATCAAAAACCCTAATCTCCCAAACTCCAGATCAGCGGCGCCTCTCCTCGCCACCTCACGGTGTTCCACCGCACCGGAGTTCTCGTCCTCCTAGCTCGGGTCGGATTCTCCTTGGAGCTGAGAGGCCTGACCTCGTTCGAGCGGCAGTAGCGATGTCCGCTTTGCGAGGAAACCGCTGACGGAGGGGAGCGTCGCCTCCTTCATCTCGCGACGTCGTCCTCGTCCTATTAACGCACCAGTATCCCCACCGTCCGATCTATGGTTGCTATTACTGTTGTTCCCGGCTCGTGCTCACAACTCGCCGCTATGTCGTGTCGTCGCTGTTCGTCGCCACTGGAGTCACTGTCGGAGGAGGAGAGGAGTCATCACCTCTCTTTCTACGCATACGTTCCTCCCCTCGCTCGCTCCGCCGAGACAGTCGCCGCCTCCGGTCCCGGCTGCCCGTGGTGCGCGACGGCCAGAGCTATGCTGTCACGGAGACCTCACCGTCTCCATCGTTGGAACTCCAGCCACCGTTGTGTAGCTCGAGCTAACGGAGTTTCCTTCCGTCGTTGCTCGGAGTCTCCAGCTGGTTTTCCCTCCTAAGCTAAGTCTTCGTGGACCCAGCTAACCTCTAATTGTTCTTTATTCGAAGTAGTGGTTTCTCTATATTCTAGTTATGCTATTTTCGAAGATCTGAGTTGTAGATGCGGTTGGGGTGCTCTTACTACGTGTTTAAACTCCAATTATGATTTAGCATGCACTTATCAAGATCTAGGAAGTGGCTTGTGAGTTTGCTAACATATGGTGTTATTACTGTTCTTTATCTATGGTTTTCATCATGTTTGGGTTCTGGACGATATAATCTTAGCATGCTCGTGGTGTATACTTGATGCTATGAGTTATATGAGCTTAGGTCTTGGTGGTTGGATGAATTACCTGCGACGTTTGCGGTTGGGTACTAACACGGCCCTTGATCCCTTTATATAGAATGATGTGCAAGGGCTGGGATTATACCCTTTATATACCCTTTATATAGAATGATGTACAACTGAATGATGAGCTCAGCCTCTCTGTCTCGTTAGTTCATCACAATTTCAATGATTTGGTGGTGGAGAATGCAAGGGCTGGGATTATACCCTTTATATAGAATGATGTGCAACTGAAAGCTGCAAAATAGCTGATGTACTTAGCTGGAAAAGGGAGTCTTAGGCTGTGCAAAAATCGGCTGGCCTTCTGTGGTTTTGCAGATCATGTACTCTGAATTTTTGGCTTCTTGGTGGCTATACTCTGCAGAAATTCGCAGGGGTGTACTCGTGCACTTATTGGCATTGCAGCCTCTTTTACTATCCGTTTGCAGGGTGTTTTTGCTCCCATTTGTAACTGCACATTCACTGAATTTGTGTACCCCTTTCGCAGGTACCAGCTGGAGTGCAGGTGGCTGTTGTGGGTGGTTTGACTGGGCTGCCTCGGTGCAGCCTTAGGTACAGGCAGATCCCTGCAGACTTTTGCAGATTTTGGTTGCATTTATGTCCACTCCCTTCGGTGAGGTTTCGGTCCTCTCCAACTAAGGAGTGCTGCCTCTTTTCCTCGTCTGGTTCTAGCCTATTTTGTTTGGTCTTGACAGATGCTATGGCTAACGGCTGTTTCATTAAGTTCTCGGCCCATCGAGCTTCTTGGAGCTTAGGCCGAGATGGTCTGATGGAGTTCCTACGACTCTCGGACTGTCCTAGTGTAGCTCGACTTGTAATTCTTCCATTTTCTTTCCCAACATTTATTCAACAAATAAAAATACTCCTTCATTCTTTATATAAAATGTATTAGCTCCAATTTTCTTCCATTTTATTAGCTCCTTAACTCCAATTTATTAGCTCCTTAATTATATCATTTTCTTCCGTTTGATTTGTGAATTATATTTAGTTTATTTGAAATATAAAATATAATCTAAATTGGCTCCAATTTCAAAACAAATCAGCCATAGTAAGTTCTTAAAATGCAGTTTAGATCAGAAAAATAAAATAAAGTATCTAAGTCCCAATTCACTATCCATATATAATTGGTCATTTAATGATTGAAAAATGTACTATTTTTATGGCAAATTTTAATTTTATTTAAATTCAATTTGGATGGTAATTGAATTAAACAATAGGAAAAAAAATTGTTGGACTCTAGGTGTTTGACGCAAGATGGGTGGCGAAAGAATTGTTCAAATTGCCTTTTGAAAACCTTAAAGGCATTTTCGTCCAAAAAAAGTTCAAAATACCTCAAATGATATTAAGTTAAAGTTGACAGACCTAAAATGATATTTTTAAAGTTCACGGACCTAAAATGATACTTCGGCAAAGTTCGTGGACCTAAAAAGATGTTCCCTCTTTATTTTAAAAGTATCATTTTTTTAATATAAAATATTGTGGTGTGAGCAATAGCAATGGGGGATCCAAATCCATATTCATTCTACATGAAATAATTCTTTTGTACACTAAAAATAGAAACGTATTCCTTATTGGTCCGTTCTCTAAAAAATAGAAACACTTTTCTTATTGGTCCATCTCCTAAAAATATAAACTTTATATTTAAGTTATTTTCTTTCTCTTAGTGAGGTGAAACTCATTTTTTACTAACACATTTTTCTTTCTATCTCTCTTGTTTTATCAATTTTGCATTAAAACTCGTACCATTTCAAAAGTTTCTATTTTTAAGTGACGGGTGGAGTAAAAGTAATGGAGGTTGGTTTAAGGCTGAAGCTTATTGAACTATCTTTTTTCTCGCTCAATATACACACGTTGGCTCACTAGGTAAGTCGTAATCGATCGCCTGTGTTCTTAACACTGCTTTTTTCATGCATAAATCGATGTGTGCTAGTTTGTTCTTTATCTTATGTTGGATATTGTGGGAACAATTGAATGAAGAAGCAAACTTCGTGGACTTAACTGCAACTTATTCTAAAAGTTGGTTAAAACGGTTGAAGACTTGTCAGCGAGCGTGAGTCGTCAGCTGATAGTATATATATAGTGTTGGTTTTCGCAGTAGAATAAACAAAAATCTATTTGGTTTGAGTGAATGATCTACATCTAAACATGCTTTTGTTTGATTGTACATTAAAAAACATGTTCATATAAGCATATAATCACTAAACAATTTGAATATATGCTATTAAAATCATAAGATTTACCATATGAATTCAAGTAATTGAATTCGAACTCCTTCTTCAATCGATCTCTACCACGGATCTTCTGATCTGTTCCCTTTAACTCGGAATTGACCTTTGTGTGGACAAAACTTGTCAAATCCTCAAAAGTTGGAGAAGAATTAAATACATAAATTTGGAACCCTAAATTTTGAAATTTTCACTCTCTCTCAAAATGCAGAGATCGAAATTTTTTATTAGAATTACGTTTGTCTTCTCTTCTTCTCCCTTTTATATTAAGTTAATTATTTTGGTCCAGACCAGGGATCTGTGGAGGATTGGATTGGATTGGGTCATATCACTAACTAAATTAAAAGTAATTTAATTCAAGCCCAAACTTAAATATTTCTTATCATCCACTATAGATATAATATTGACCTGCCCATCCAAACCTAAATTACGAGTATTCTGGGAATTCCTATTTAATTAAATCATTTCCCGTGTTAAAGTTGTAAATATCCATTAATTAATATCAAGTCTGCTATCTTACTTTTATTAATTAATTTCTTTTTCCAAAAGTGGTCTAGTTCTAAAACATTATTTATTATTCATTGAATAAATTCCAACTGACCAGTTTTCTGAATAATAAAATATTTTTTCTAAACACCTCTTGAGGATATTATCTGGTTTCTCCCAGCACACGATTCATTGCAATAACAATACTAGCACCGCTTAGACATTAATGATCACTACCCAATCTATCAGGATTCTTGGGTAACGAAATACCCTCACCATTTGATAGGTCAAAGTAGTTTTCAATTAATATCATATGCTCAATTTTATGTCAACCATGATTAAGAAATGACAATCACTGAGACCTCGTCTTTCAGTAAATAGACAAGAAAGACTTATCTGACTGTTTGATCCTTTCAGTGCTATACCACACCGTCGTCGTCCATTTCCTTAGGTAAGGAAACTTTCGGATTCTACTTTTATATACTCCCTCTTTGAGTCGTATTCCATTTTGGTTTGCCCAAAGTTACTTGAGTCATTTCTCTTTTTGGCTAAAAACAAAACATCTAACCACACCTACTTTACTCTTTTTTTTACTTTATTCTCTCCCTTACTTTATTTTACTTTATTTAACTCACTAAACACAACTTTCATAAATCTCATGCCCAAAAAAAACACCTCAAATAACGTGAAATGGAAGGAGTATTAGTTTTATAATAAAATATGAGTAGGATAAAGTTAGTGAATGTAGGTTCCATCACCAAAAGTAATTAAAAAAAAATTGAACATTTATTGGTGGATGAAAGAAAATGGCAAAATGAAACATGTATTAGTGGAGTGAGGGAGTACATCAGTACTGCATTTTGGAACTTAAATGGATATCTAGATGTCAGATCCAAAGCTCATACAAAAGAATTAGAAAAAGACAAATTTATAAAGTCGGAAGTTTAGAGATGTTATTATATTGTTTTAGCAAGTAAATATAATTTGCAACAAGATAAAATGACTAAGTATTTAATTATAAATGAATAGAAAATCATTGGAACTACTACCAGTTCCCAGATCAGATGCGCGCCATCTAGTTTTGATCATAGAAAAGTACTGAACAAAAATATCAACTAATTAACCTAACCACTATACAGAGCATGATCTCCTTAAAAAGGGTAAGGAGGGCACCAAATAATAATGCTAATCTCAGATGACTACGAATCACATCAATCAAATTCTTAATAAAGAACACTATAGCAAGAACTTTGATAAAAGCACAAATCTTCTATAAAATAAAATCTCCCATTTCTTGTAAGAACAGAACAAAAAATACATAATAATTTAATTTGTAGAAAGAATAATCTGCACATCTCAAATGTTTGGACAGGTTCATAGTTCATACAAAGAAATTCATGACTTTTAAAAGCCTACTCTCTCTAACTCAACCAGGTCCCAGTAACAACTTCCAAATCTACCCAAAAGATACTATATAATTATCAGCAAAAATGGAAATAATGGGAGAATCGCAGCAAAAATCTGAACAGAAAAAATGAAACTGAAACAAGAGGAAAGTGTCGTCTTCAAGTCTATTGGGGCGATAGTAGGAACAGATTTGATGTATCTTAGCTCTGTCCTTTCATGCAATGGACTAGCGCATTTACCATTATTCCCATCTAATATCTAAAACACGGGTCACACCTCATTATGAAGATGCAAAAATAATATATCATGTCCTTTATCCAACCAAAAATAGATGAATGAATGCTACTTTACATACTGGTAGAATGAATATCATGCCTTGATTGCAATACAAGCCCTCTTCTTCGAGGATTGGAGCGAATCAAACAAAACACAGGTTTCATATCTGGCCACATTGTGAATGTGTTCTGAGATTCACCAAAATCCCCATTTTCTCACTTAATCAAGAATTGATAAATATTACCTGCCAAAACACTTTGAGTGTGTAATCCATAATGCCTCCCTCCGTCTTTTGTTTCATAATTTCCTGGTGCATGCCTGGTGTCATTACTACTCCAAGATGTGACAGTTCCTTATAAAATCACTAGTGTAGTTTACGTATTTTGTCCAGAATGGTCGGAGATGCTCAAATCCAATCTCCAACCAAGGTTTTGACTGGCCATTGTAGTGGATCACAGCACCCTTTTTCACATTTTCGATATTCGTCTTGTTCTGATAGCCCAACCCAAGCATGTGCCAGGAAGGATCAATTGGATGAACATGACCCCTAAAAGCAATCAAAGCTGGGGGAAGAGTTCCAAGTTTCCATAGGGTGAGATTTGACTTCAGATTCTGCAATAGACACCACCCACATTAGAAGAGTATAATACAGAAACTCATCACCTAATAGACAAATAGAAATTTAAAATTATTTTCATCCAAAATGCTGATAATAGCAAACTCATCACCCTAATGGCAATATAGAAATTCAAAATGATTTTTCATCTAAAATGCTGATAATGAGTGCCCATCATAAGACAGTCACAGCACTCTACAAAACTGAAATCCTCGCATACACATAACTAGGTCCTTCTATCAGGTGACATAAATGATTAACCTATTAACCATCTCCAGCAGACTCGGTGCATTTTATTTTATTTTCTAATATTAATTCATTTTTTGCATATATTTAATCTAAATTTTTTAAATTTAAGATCAATATCTGAAATATATTAGACTGGTATCCTTCAATCATCAGCATCTCTCGTAGTTGTAAGAAACAAGAGTGGATGGTCTTAATTATGTTCTTACCATTGGCTGCTGCGACAAAGCGCTTGTTAACCTCACCAAGTAGTCAGATTAAACAGTGATGAATAGATGCATGTTTATTTGCATCAATAATTACCTAAGAATGGTATTGTAGCGGAAAAAAGGCTCCAAATGGGGGTTGAAGGTAGATGGGCCACAAAAGGGGTGGGTAGGTAGAGTTCGAACGAGGATAAATCAGAAGAATTTTACATAATGGCATATGTATTAATATGATTACTGACGCAAACATGGGTGGGTTGATCGAGGTACGGGGTCGCCGGGTCGAGAGGGGTCGCCTGGGTCGAGTACAGGTAATTCCTAAAACCTTTATTCTCTAAATCTTTTCCTTTTTTAATGCTGATTTGTTTTTACTAAAATAAACATAAGTATAAAAGTAAAACTTACCTAAAAGTACGCTGATTTTCTCAAATCTTTCACACTTTTGTTCAATATTTACCCCAATTTCATATCCAACTGTTATTTTTAATTGGCCGCTTCTGTCATTAAGTGACTATTTTATTAAAAAAATTGAACTCTAAACACGGTGAAGTTTTGCAATAGGAAATATAATCCTTATTCTGTTCAAAGAAAAAGCACACGTTTTTTCTCAATCTCTATCTATATATATGCATGAACCACATCAAGCTTTTCAAACCCTAAATTCATCCTCTTCATTCCTAAACAAATATACAAAGCCACCCTTCATCTATTCCTTCCTTTGTTTAATCAAGGTATTGTTCTAACTTTCATCTTCTTTTTGAATTTTGTGTGCAGGAGTTAATTTTAAAATTAGGTCGGACCCTACAGATGATTGCAACTTGTACCACTTTATCTACCTATAGGTTATATGTATTGAAACTTGAGTCTAGATGAGGAGTTAATTTTATTTTTTTTATGTAACTTTATTTTTCCTACTTTTTGTATAGAACTATAGATCATGTAATATTTTATTGAATTGTAGATCCATGTATATTGTATAATTAAATTGAATTGTAGATCCATGTATATTGTATAATTAATAACAGCCGAAATTTATTTGAACATCATTGACCATGTCCCATTGATCATGTCCCATCCACTCCCAAATGTTTTTTTAGTAGTAAATGCATGCTTTCTTATCGATACATCATAACATGTATATTGTTTTTTTTATCACAGTCAATATAAGATGGCTCAAGATCCTGCAAGAAAATACGCAACTCCAAATCCAAAGACTAGATATTTATTTACGTGTAATTTTTGCTCAAAGAATATAACATCAGGGGTTCGAAGGGTCAAGGAACACTTGGTCGGTGGTTTTAAAAATGTCACTGCATGCCCTAAATGTCCACCACATGTAAGAGATGAGATTATAGAGTTCATGAAGAAAAAAGAGGATGCTAAACTGGATGAAGATCTTCCGTCAGCATCACAAGGTAGGCAGGATTTTGAAGATTTAACCTTTGGAGATGACGAAGAGGATGATGTTGGTAATACAACAATTAAATCGAAGAAGCCGAGGACGAAAGGTGCTTTGGATGTATATTACGACCGCGTTCCAGCAAAAAGAGTCCAAGTACAAAAATTGAGCAAGGGAAAACAACAGACGATAAATGATGTTCAGGGAAAAGAGTTACGTGACAGGGCTTGCACTAAATTGGCTAAATGGTTTTATGAAGCCGGAATACCATTTAATGCTGCTAAGCACGAAAGCTTTAAGAGTGCCATTGAATCTGTTGGACAGTATGGTCCCGGTATGAAGCCACCGAGTTATCATGAACTGAGAGTGCCTTTGCTGAAGAAAGAAGTTGAGAGTGTGAGTGCTCTCGTAAAAGAGCATAGAGATGACTGGGCAACTTATGGATGTTCAATTATATCTGATGGGTGGCGTGATTCTGTTTCTCATAAAGAAATTATCAACTTCTTAGTGAATTCGCCAAAAGGTTCAATCTTCATCAAGTCTGTCGATGTGTCTGACATTGTAAAAGATGCAAACGCTCTGATAGCAATGTTCGAAGAGATGATAGATTATGTTGGAGAGAAGAATGTGATCCAAATCGTGACAGATAATGCCTCCAATTACAAGAAAGCCGGAATGACGCTGCAAGTAAGGATACCCTCACTGTTTTGGTCTCCATGTGCAGCACATTGCATCGATTTGATGCTTGAAGATATTGGTAAAATACCGCTTATCAATGGTGTGATCAAAAAGTCAATAGCTTTGACCGGTTATATTTACAGTAAGATGGGGGTGCTGAACATGATGAGAAGATATACGAATAAGAGAGAGTTACTTAGGCCGGCAGTCACTAGATTTGCTACTTCCTTCATCACTTTGAGGTCCATCCATAACCAGCGGCAGAATCTCAGAAAAATGTTCACCAGTGATGAATGGACTACTAGTCAGTGGTACAAAGAGGCATCCGGAAAACAGGCAACTACTACTGTGTTGAATGATGCTTATTGGAGACATATTGTCCATGCACTCAAATTGGGTTCTCCTCTTATTGAGGTGCTGAGAATGGTTGATGCTGAGCGCAAGCCCGCGATGGGTTATATTTATGAGGCTATGGATCGTTGTAAAGAGACCATTTCCAAGTCATTCAAAGGAAACGAAGAAAAGTATAAGAGAGCATTTGATATAATTGACTCTAGATGGAATGATCAATTGCACAAACCATTGCATGCTGCAGGTCATTACTTGAATCCGACTGTCTTTTATAAAGATGTGAAAGGTATTTTGGCTTGTTCAGAGGTTATCGAAGGCTTGCACGAGTGTATTCTAAAACTGGTTCCCGACATAAATATGCAAGATCAGATCATGAAAAAGGAAACGGCTTTGTATCGGGACGCTGTTTCCTGTTTCGGAAATCCTTTAGCTATTCGACATAGAAATCAAATGGCACCAGGTAAATATTATCATATTTTTCATTAAACTATTTATTTGATTGATAAATGATATACTAAATATTTCTCTATCATGTTTTCTTCAGCTGAATGGTGGAAACATTATGGGTCTAAGGCACCAAATTTGCAAAACTTTGCAATTCGAGTCTTGAGCCTAACTTGTAGTGCTACTGGCTGTGAGAGGAATTGGAGTACTTTTCAACATGTAAGACTTGAAATTTGTGCTTGTATTTGTGAGAAGCTAATTATGTTATTTTTACATTTTCATTTACAGATTAATAGCAAAAAGAGGAATCGTTTGGCACAAGAACGATTGAACAACTTAGTGTTTGTGAAGTACAACAGAGATCTTGAGCGAAGATTCAACATACAAAACGTCACTGATCCTATACTCCTAAGTGACATTGACGATAGTAATGAATGGTTAATGGGTAGGATGGAGGGGGAGGATGAGGATGATGATGCGGGGGGTGATGATTTTGTCTTCCAAAATGAGTCGCTCAGATGGAGAGATGTTGGTAGAGCTTCTGGTGTGTTGGAGCCATCTCACAATACTAGAGGCAACACAAATACTCGAGATCATGCCTCAAGCTCCAAGTCTACTCGTATTCTTGTGGATGAAGATGAAGAGAATGAAGATATAAACTTGGTCGGAGCAGAATTTGATGAAGGAGAAGATGACTATCATCCAAGTGAAGATGATATATAACTTTCTTTAGACATTTTCAGACAATGGTTTCAATTATTTATTTTGTGTTATTCTTAAGACTTATGAATTGTTTTGATATTTTGATAATTTCTATTTTCCACTTTATCTCTATTCACATGAATTACGTCTACATTTATATTATTTGATATTTTATAAACATTAGAGTAATATATTTATTTGATTTAATATTAAAAGGCAAAAAAAATAGCCTAGATTAGTGGGTCTCTCGACCCAGTCGACTCGTCGACCCGCGACCCGAATTTTCACCTTATCGACCCGGTGCGACCCTCGACCCTAACAACACTGGAAATATGCTCATCAGGGCAACAATAAGGACTGCATGGAGCACCATAACAAGAACAAAGAAACATGGATAAACAAACAACCCAATTTTATCTTCTTCGAAGATGGGAAGCTTCCAACCATAGGGAAGATAGATATGTATATATAAGAACATGGCTTCCATATGTGAGAGATTTAAGGTTTTATGCAGGTAATTACAAATATGGTGCCCTAGCAGCTAAAATAAAGACTTGGACCTTGCTTGCAAAAGAAATCCTCTTTGATTAATCACATTAAGCCGAAAAATAGATAATACGAGCAATGACTTAAACTGGATTGTAATTTTAGTGTACCTCTTTAAGCCAGGAGTGATACGTATCTCTAATATTCGTCTTTCTCCATTGATGCAAGTCAAAAATATTCATTCCATATGCCCATGCACAGTCATCCGGATTCAAGTTCTTTGCTATAAGTGGATGAGAAAAGTTGAAATAGTTCCTGACTCGTTTAGACATAACCCACTCATCTTCACCTTTACAAGTTTCAACAGCTCCGTTAACTTTTCCGTCAAGGTCAATTTCCCAGAGAGGAGACAGATCACGTTGAATTACAACATCATCATCCAGGAAAACCACTTTATCAAGGTTTGGGAATAGCTGCAAAACATATAAAATATCATGCTATTTGTTAATTTAAAGATCTTTCAGAAAGAAAAGAAAATATTCTTCAGAAAGAGTGCTGAAACCAACTTTAAAATATCATCCATAATAAAAAGATATAAACTGCCAAAGTGAGAAAGGCTCATCTCTGACGTCCCAGGAAAATGTATGGTCATTTAGGCAAAACAAATGCCATTCTCCAACAATTTGACATGGCATCTACTAAAGCAATGGATCCCTTAAACTATCTCATCGGATGAAATAATTCTATTAATCAAGAACCTGAATGGTCCAGATAAAGAGAACAATAACAGTACACTTTTCATCTTAATTCGATCAAAACATAAGCAGACCAAGATTATTTGAAATGAAATAGGCAACAAGTGAAGTAATGCCTATTTCAAAGCAAAGGAACAAGATTAACTGTCACAATTGTCTCAAACAGGATGAAGTTTTAACCTCACCTTGGGCCAATTCAGGGTTTTCCAGTTCTAATGTGTCACCCAGGATCACATATATTTAGACACATAAGAAGATATGTGCTGACAATGAAAACATGTATAAGCTAGTCCGCTGGCATGTATTTGGGTATGACATCCGCATATTAAAACAGATACAATATAAGCATAAACCACACAATATGTACAATCTGTATGCTTAATAGCAAACAATTACCTCTGGGAGATATATACGGAGATGGTTAAGCAATGAGATATACTTTGGACTTCTAGCCTGTAATTTGGAGGCAAATGTTCGTGGGGTCGTATCACTAAGATTAGCTCCGGCAATGTGATTCCCATGATAATAATTCCTAATACCATAGTGATTTTCCACAGCTTCAAGAACTGGAACATTCTCTCGTGTTAGCCAATCAAAGTGATGCACGCCTTTTACTTCAACTATAGCAGGAGGCAAAGGATGCAGGGCAAACCACGAATGCATGCCAGCATAGGTTTTCTTGTCAGTTATGACATGGAAAACTATCTTTTCAGGGTGTGCTGAAGTCTGCACAGCAGATGTGACAACAACTGCAGCAGCAAGAATGTTGTCTGTGGATAACACAAAGTGATGATAGGAGTTGTCAGAGAGCAAAGGAAGTAACTCAGGAGCAGGTAATTGCCTGCGTGCATGAGCATTTGAAGAATACTCATCAGTCAGCCTCAATGAAAGGCAATGAATGCTCTTGGGGATGGCGCTAGCTGCAAAATGTTTATTCATAAGCTCGGCAAATCTGGACTGTCTTATTTCTCTTTCAGATCTCTCCACCTGTAAGGAGAAAAGACAGTTTATTTATTTTAAACAAAGGTTTGAAACAAAAATCACTTGGAGAAAATCCAAAGAACTAAAGCTGATATTGGAGCACAGAACCTATAAAATCTCAAGAATAAAACGCATGGTAAAAGTAGAACATGTAAAGTGATTTAGGAACAAACTTCACCATATATTATTTGCTAACCACAAATAGTACTCCATTAAACTGTGAAAAAAATGAGACATGCAAATGCATACCATTCCTTTCAGAATCAGGGCAAAGTCCTTTGAACTATACTTGTTATTTTTCATTTCAGAAAGTAGCTGATTATAAGTCTCTGGGATCTTCAAAGTGTCAGGGACTTTCTCAGAGTTTACTTGATTCAAAATCTTAACAAAGTCCTTCACCATCCTCTGTCATTATAACAATGACACAGCTTTAGCTTATTTTTTATGATTGATAATGGATACAAGCCATCATCTAGATAATTGCATGATAAAATAATCATATTAATATACAGATTATAAGATAAGTTTACCCCAGAATCATTGGATCTACCGAGAAGCTTTGGTCCTAACCGACGTCCTAAACAATCTGAAAGAAATAGAAAAACAAATTTAGAGCACATATGCAGACTTTTGGACTAAAAATGAAAAATCACAGCTTCACATTAAAATGCCTAAATGAAATCAATGACATCTGTCCATAATCACAAACGGAAAAGCAAGAACAGTTTTGGCGGAATTATCTACATGTTGGGCTATATATAAATGACTTTAAGTAGGGTCAAGCGAAATTTTATCCAATATGGGGCTAATCCATCATGGTTCTTCTTAAGCATCTAGGGGGGTGTTTACTTTTCATTATTGATAAGATAGAGGATTGACTAATTTTATGCTCAATACTATGATTTCCAATCCCACATTTTCAATGGGATAAGAATCAAGCAAAATTAGCTCAAGCACTAGGAATTGTCATGGTGATGGGTCTAGGGATAACCCAAAACTCAAATCCTTCAAATTAAACAAGGCACTACGCTATACTATTGTTATCTATTTAGGCTAATCCTCAAAAAGTAAACATCCCCCTAGGGGCTACATGTGAGTAGGAAGTGTGAAGTTGAAGATCAGGTTGCTGAAAACTACCAAATTATCTCTAAATCAAATTTGTAGAGAAGCATAAAGGGGCTAATTGCAATAGTGGATGAAAAACATATTTTTAGTAGATTATGTTAATATTATCAAAATCTAATACAGAAAGAAAATGCTTTATACAAGCAGCCACAGCAAAACATAACTGAACAAGAACAGCATATAAATGCAGAATGCTTGAGCATCCACATGAATGCATTGACATGATAAATCTTGTTTTACACAACAATTATAAAGTACCTTCCATAAAGAGGAGAATCATAATTCAGGTCTCACGTCAATCCACACAACTTTAGTAGCTAAAAACGCATAGATACCATTGCATAAATATCTAAAGTAAACAAAATCAATAATTAAACCAAGGAGTAGGACAATCTCACAACGCACCAATTGAGGAACACTTGTTGACACCTTCAAGGGTGACAAGAGCAGTTAGAATGAACACAAATGGCAACAAAAACGCAAGAATTAGAATGCTGTGGAACAGCGTTCGGTACGAAATGTGGCGAGCTGCGACCTTGATCTTCATCAAATCTCCACTTCCATTTCCATTTCCTCCACCGTTGCTAGACGATATCGTTATACTTCTCATGCTAGGTGAGAAGTGCAGCTGCATATTCCTGCACCGCCGGCCCTCTCCACCAGTAGCTTCCTATTCCCCCTTCTAACCTTCCAAAATTCAACCAATTGCCCCACACACAGCCACCAGCACCGCCGCCGATGCAATCAATCCTAATATTCTTCAAAGTAACAAGGTCCAAACAATTCTTCGAAATCAACAAAACGCTTTCCACCATCAGACCCGCCACCGGGGCAATTCAGCGATCTCGATTTTCCTTCCAGCTGTGAACTCATCAACATTGAAATTATCCAACAAAATCCCGCCCAATCCCACTAGCCCTAGGGTTCCCGATTGCTTTCCCGATATCCGTGTCTATAGATTAAGCAAATAAAATAATGAAATATATGAATTGACGTAAATGTGAACAATGCATAAACTAAATCATCACAGCGAAGTAAGTAATCAATTCTCGTCACATCTCCCTCCCTATCTGTGTCTCTCTAGATTTTGCCGTTAATGGCTGATGATGGAGTCTCTCTCTCTCTCTGAATCGGAAGACTGAATGTAGAGAGAGAAACTATTGATGTTGTTCAATTTACGTTTTTCATAATTTTTCTTTATTAAAACTAAAGTAATTATAAATGTATCAGTGATTAGTTTATTATTTTCTTTTAAATTGTACTTCCATCACACAAAGGATATCCCACTTGTGTGACAATACGAGATTTTAGGAGGTTTTATTTGTGTGTTAGGTGGAAAGAAAATATATAATATTTATATTATTATGAGGGAGAACTTTTTCTAAAAATAGAAATATGACATTTTAAGTTAGACAAACTAAAAGGAAAAGTGAGACATTATCTAAGGTGTTTTTTGTGCAATGCTATATGTGTCCTAGTCCTATAAATTAAAAAAAATACAAAAATAAAAAGAAAATAAGGATATACTATATTTCTATATCTTAATAAAAGCACTATAAGCCTTTTTTCATATTGATTTCGACATTTAGCTGTCAATGATATAAAATTGTTGCTAAAATATGAGTCCTATTCATAAAAAAAATACAAAATAAAAAGAAAATAAAGATATACTAGCACTATTTCTCTATATTTTAATGAAAGGACTATAAGCCTTTTTTTTGGATTGGGATTTCGACATTTACCAGTCAGTGATATAAAATTATTACTAAAATATGAGATGGTATTAGTGAGTAGTTAGTTTATTTTTTATAAATTATAACAACAATTAGGAATTTTTTGTGCAATACGAAAGGAAAAATGGAATAGAAAAATTAAAAGGAAATAAAGATTCACTTTTCTGTATCTTATATTATGCGTCTTTTAAGGATTGAACTAGCTGTTAATTGTATAGATTTGTTCTTAATTTTTAAGATGGTATCTGCGAGTAATTAGTTTATTTTTTGTTTTATATTGTAATAACAACTTGGTATTCTTTCATGCAATATTCATACGTGTCCTAGACAGTTGAAAGGAATACAAAAAAAATATAAAGATACATTTTTATGTAGTTTGATAAAAGGATTACGAGGTTTTTTAGGATTTAGATTTTGACGTTTAGATGTTAATTTTATAAATTTGTTACTGAAATATGAGATGGTATCGACGAGTAATTCGTTTATTTTTTGGTTTAAATTGTAATTACAACTAGGTATTCTTTCGTGCAAAACTCATACGTTTCTTAGACAAAAAAAAAAGAAATACAAAATAAAAAATAAGATAAAGATACATTTTTCTGTATCTTAATAAAAGGACTACGAGCTTTTTTTTTCAGGATTGGGGATTGGACATTTAGCTATTAATTTTATAAAATTATTGCTAAAATATGAGATGGTCTCATGTAATGTAGGGACGCAAATCATCATCAATGCTAGTAATTAATGATCTTAAGTAACCCTTAAATACCTAATTAAAATTTAATTATCATAATTAACATCTTAATCATGATAGTTAATACTACCTCCTCCCGCTTTAGCAGTCCCAGTTATTTTTGAATGCCCGTTTTGTAAAAATGATAATAAATAATTAAAGTAGAGAAATGGTAAAGTAAGAAATAGAATAATGTAGAGAAGAGAGTCTTCTACATTATTCTCTCTATTACTTTACTAAATCTATACTTTAACTATTTATTATCATTTTTACAAAACGCGTGCTCAAAAGTAACTGGGACTGCTAAAGCGGAACGGAGGGAGTAATAGTAAATGGGAGCGTCCACTAGAACACTTATAAGAGTTATTTTTCCCAAATATATAGTACTAGGGTTGAGCAAAAAAAACCAGAAACCGAATATTCGAACCGAACCAAATCGAAATTTTGATATACTGTTTGGTTTTTCCGATTTTTCGGTTCCGTTCGATTTTGAAAATATAAAATTTTGGTTTTTTCGGTTCGGTTCGATTCGGGTGGAAAAAAACCGAATTACTATATTTTAAATATAATATTATATATATATATTCTATTAATTTAATATATGATATTATATGTAGTATATATATATATTCTTTTAATATATTCTACTATATATTATATATTATATATATTATTAGTTTTATATTATATATATTCTATTAGTATATATAAAATAAATAAATTACTATATATTTGTTTTTTTCGGTTTTTCGTGTTTTTCGATTTATTTGGTTTTGTTCGGTTTTTGAAGTTCAGTTTTCGGTTTTTTGGTTTTTCGGGTTCGGTTTGGTTTAGGCAAAAAACCGAACCGAAACCCGAATACTCACCCCTATTAACAGTACTAGTTTTTTTTTCCAAAAATATAGTGCTTGTATCAAATTGTTTATTAAAATTTAATTTATTTTAAAATAAATATTAAATTAATGTTTTATATTATTTGTAGTTTTATTTAACTATATTACTCCATATTACATTTAAAATACCACAAAATCATTTGTATTCAATTTAATTTAAATTATATATGCACGAACACCAATTTGGTCGACATTCAAAGAAGTAGCATACGATGTATTCTCACTCGGTGAGTGCAAGTTTTAACAGTTTAACCTTGGCCCGAAAGTCGTTCTTTGATATAAGTAATACTAAGTTCTCTCTTCCTTCTCTTAGATGTACACACATTCGACCATGGTGTACCCACAGATGTTATTTTTAGGATTGATATACTGAAAAACATGTTTCGAGTGTGTTGTACGATTAGAATTGCATATAACACACTCTACAATCCAATTTCACCCCATGCGAGAAGAAGTAATTTGGGCGCATTGTGTTTGGCTGTTGGCTTATGCATTTATTAGAATGTTTCTCAAACATTTAAGGAGCTGTTTGATAGCCTATAGGAGCCCTGAAATAGATTAGTAAGTTGTTATTTTCATTTGTTTGATACCTTAGATGGGCCACCATATCAGCCTGTTTTTTTACTCTGGCCCGCAGATTTGAGCCATAAATGTATGGATTATTATCTTCCAATTTTTTTAGATAAGTAATCTGCATCGATTCTTGGACCGAGAAAAAGGACGCAAATTCCATTCTTACCCTTGGGTGGCTTCTCAAATCTTCCCACATACGCCATTTTTGAGTTCATTTGCTCTCAAGCCCTAGTTGCAAATTCCATTGTGCATCTCACTTGCATTTCAGGTTGGAGTTCATTATATTGATCTTATCCTCTTGATTTTTTGTTTTGAGTAGTTCAAGTCGTTGCTTTGGGATACGATTTGAACTCCATTGTAGCTTGGGGAATAGGGTTTTGTTGGGTATCGGCCGTTGTTATTTTTTTCATTCTTCCGCAGATTCTGACCCCATATGAATTCTTCTTTTCATTGTTGAATCTGACTAAGTTTG
Source organism: Salvia splendens (assembly GCF_004379255.2). Classification (NCBI taxonomy): domain Eukaryota; kingdom Viridiplantae; phylum Streptophyta; class Magnoliopsida; order Lamiales; family Lamiaceae; genus Salvia; species Salvia splendens. The sequence goes on along the minus strand of NC_056043.1, from coordinate 20,102,689 downwards.
CTCTGACCGTTCTTTTGCGACGTTGCGATCTCCGCCGAGAACTGCAAACACACAAACATATCTATTGCAATCATCTTCTTGAATTTGAGGTAAACATTTGTTTTGGTTCTGAATAAAATAGCGATACAAATAGGCAATATATTTTTGATAGTTATGCGACAGATGTTTTGTTTACTCTCTTAACACATTTGTAACAAAGATATGCTTAGAAACTTCTTAAAATGGAGTTGTTTTTAAGGTTGTTTTTCATTTCTAGCTTCAGTAATACGGAGACTCATACTGAGATAGTTTAGTTGAAGCATCAGTGGCCTTAATATTAGAGGACATCTTACACCTTTACAGATTTGAGATAATTTGTATCCTCGCTCTTCTACGGAGAGTGCTGATAAGGCTCATTTCATGCATCGGTTTGGGGGTAAAATGTACGCTACTTGATCGGTTTTATCGCGCAAAACAAGTGTTAAATGTGCAGAAATGCCACTTGACCAAGGCAACAAGGCTAGACTGATTAAGCAAGTACAATAGGTGAAAAAGGCCAGAAAGTAGGGGAGTTGATCAAGATGAGTAATCAAGCATCAAGGAGGGGACCGCTGGCTTCCAGAAGAAGGACACATGAGGCTATGAGCTGGATGGTGCGCAGCATTCTGTTATCATGGACAATGTTCTAGAAGGGGACACGTGCTGATATATGAGATACAAGGACGGAGCTGAGTCACGAATCTGTTACAGAAAAGCGTCGTCATTCTAGAAGGAAAGCACGTAGCAATCAATTAGTCGCTCACTCTCAGCATGAGCGAATATTCCCTGCCAAGATCGTTATCCAGCTGGAAGTCATGCCAAGCCTATAAATAGAGGATGTGCCACCACGCAAAGCAGATATGGTCCTTTACTTTCCGTCTTTAGTTTAGTTTAGTTTAGCTCTCTAGTCTAGTTCAGTTCTCTAGATAGCTTAGATAAAGTAACGCTTTGTTAGAAAGGGCGATCGAAGGAGCGCTGCAGAATACTTGATATCTGTCGGCGTATTCTTAAGTTTCCCGCCGAGGATCTCCCCGCTTTTACTTGCTTTCGTATTTCCAAAGTGTTAGCTTAGTTTAACTTTCACGCTGTACTGTTCTGAGTTTTAGTTTTAATCAAAGTTGTTTTCGTTTTCATCATGGTGTTTACTGTTTCACGTAGTTAATTTTCATTCCAGTCTGAAATTCACTTGACCCGGTAGTTAAAATTTCCTTGATCAAGTTAGTGACTTTAATTCTGTCTAGAGTAAAAATCAGTAGTTAAAAACTCCCAAGTTAAAGCGTGGCAGCAGCCAACCCCCTGTTCATTACTCACACACTTGATACACTAGCTTCTCAGTGGGATCGACCCCGAACTTGCCGCTTTACTGTTAAAGTAGTGCAAAATTGGGAGTTTATAAATTACATTGGTGGCGTGCGATAGCGAGATCAACTTGATCAAGTGGCAACGACATTTACTAATTGATCCATCCGGTTCAGTTATCTCTTCCATATAGCTTGAATTCCAAGAGAAAAAGATCGCGATCGTTAGACCCGCCAAAATGGCGCCGTTGCCGGGGAAGCATGGTGTTATTTTATGTTTGTGTGTAGCGCATAGGTGTATATAATTTTGTTTCCTTCTTTTCTCATTTGTTTTTTTTTCTTCTATTGATGAGAAGGTACCAACTCGGTGGACACTGGAATCATCCCTTTTTATACAGAGAAACTAACGCGCGATGGAGAGTCCAGGAAGTCGGCGTAGTTACCACTCGTTACAGAGCCGCGCTAGCAGCAGCAGTAGCCGCTGATCAACTGACCAGCGAAGAAGAAGGAGAGCAGAACGCGCAACCTAAACCACCACCACTTGAACAAGCAGAAGCAGAGATAGCCCTCGTCGCCGACGACTCAGGAATTGGCTCTCTGCACGCTCATGACGAGAAGCAGACCACACACGCCATCGCCGTTACTCCTGGGATGTGGACTATCGCGATCAAGTCAGGAGTACTGGCCGTTTTGTCCCATTTTTACGGCCTTTCAAAAGAATGTCCGTACGCCTTCCTGGAGGAGTTTTGCCGATACTGTGATATCCAGAATCAAAGCCAGCCACCACAGCCCTCGACACAACAGCCAACCCCCTGTTCACTACTCACACACTTGATACACTAGCTTCTCTGTGGGATCGACCCCGAACTTGCCGCTTTACTGTTAAAGTAGTGCAAAATTGGGAGTTTATAAATTACATTGGTGGCGTGCGATAGCGAGATCAACTTGATCAAGTGGCAACGACATTTGCTAACTGATCCATCCGGTTCAGTTATCTCTTCCATATAACTGGCCTGCTCAGATCCAGGATAGACCAAACACTGGAGGGAACAGAATGCATGGAAGTCAGGCAGGTTGGTCAAATGGAACTCAAGGGAACTGGTCTAATGGAGGACAACCCAACTGGTCAAGCAGACAATCGGGGGAGAACTGGGGATACAGACTCAAGGGCCCACAGTCAAACAACCAGATGGTCAGCTACGTTCCACCACACCAACGGGGAAATCTGTACCCTGGAAATCAACAGCACAAGCAGCCGCAATACCAGCAAGAGCATTATGGGCAATATGACTACCCACAGCCCAACTACAGTGGGGGACCGCCGGATCAAAGATGCAATCGACACCCCAACGATAGTCAGGGGAATATGATAGTACCGCACCATCCTAACAATGCGATGCTGGAAATCCAATAGGCTCAGAAGAAGCAGCGGGCAGCGTTGGAGATACTGACAAAGCAACTTTCGCAAGTTGCGATGTCACTGGGCGAGCTGAGATGAAATGAAGGAAAAATTTAGGCTACGGTACAGCCACCACCTGAGCGAGAGAATGTCAATGCAGTATCTCTAAAATTAGAAGAAGTTTATCAAAACCCATCTGCGAGTTCACCAGCACCCACAAACGGGCCCAATCATGAAGAAGGCCCTGAGTCCATCGCCTTTGATCAAGTCGCAAAAGAAGGAGAGTCTAGTTCCCTTGAACAAGTCACTGAGAAAGGGAGGATGGTCGAAGCAGAAAGTGTAGCCGTGGTGATCCAACCAAGTGATCTTCCACCGAAGAAGACTGACCCCGGGGTGTTCACACTCCCAATTTCCATCAGAAGCGTTCGAATGGAGCACGCAATGTGCGACCTAGGGCCTTCCATCAATATCATGCCGTATTCTATGTATGAAAAGCTGGGAAAAGCTAAGCTCGTCAAAACCAGTATGATGTACAGCTAGCAGACGAGACTTCCATTCACCTAGAGGGAATTCTGGAAGATGAAATCGTCAAGGTCAACTAATTCAAGTACCCCACCGACTTCTTCGTCATGAAGATGACAGAGCCAGGAGCGGAGGAGTCTACCGGAGTCCTTTTGGGAAGGCCTTTCCTATCTACAGCAGCACAGTCATAGACGTCCGCCATGGGACGATGAATCTGGTTTTTAATGGAGAGCAGTTTACATTCGACATTGATAGAGTTGTGAGAAAGCCACAGGACAGTGAGAGCATACAATCGGTGGATACTATTAGGCCTTGGGAGCAAGGGTATCTAAGAAATGAGCTCTTCAAAAAACCACCCACTGATTCCATTGAAGATGAACAGCTTAAGAAGGAAGCAGCTGAATGGTTCGATGCAACGATGACTAGGGAAATGGACGATCAAGCCATTGAAAGGGAAATTATGGATTTCTGTAAGCCGCCACGACCAGGTGAGATCACTCAACCGGCAAGGGTCAAGAAATCACCTGACCAGGCTAACCCATTGAGAGGAATGCTGAACGAAAATCCCTCGCCTACTAGGCAACTATTGTCTTTACCTACATCGCCAGTTACCCTCAAGAGCCTGTCCAACCAGACGTACCAAAAACTAGTCAAACCAAATCCGCAAGGACAGAGAGGACAATTGAAGGAAGAACTGAGACTGGGTCAAGAGGTGGTCAAGTGGAAAACAGTAGAGATTAACCCAGACCTGTGCATGAATCCCGTCAGGTTAGAAGAAGAAGTGACACCCCATCGTAATCGACAACGCAGACTCGACCCCACTTTGAGAAAGGAAGAGCTCATAGTGGGGCAGAAAGAGCTACTCTTCCAGTGTCAACTCAAACTGATACCCAGGCGGAGGAATTCAAAGTGGGCGGACCCTCGTACCATGAAGGCAGTGCACACATAGGAGGCAAACATACTCCCAGGAGACCCCCCAATTCGTCTTCCTTCATGGTAAATAGTCATCGAGTTGAGCCCTACAGAGACAAGACCGAAGCAGGCACAGTGGAAGAAATTCCACTGATCCTGCTTAATCCAACCCAGTAAGCAGGTAAAAGGAGTGATCGGGTACTCGTGGGTAGTCTGCTTGATCAAGCAAAAAATTCTTAATCCATTAAACTGATCAAGTGACATCCCAGGGGAACTCGGTCAAATCCTTGGTAGTTAGTGTAAATAGTTTTTCGTGTGTTAGTTTTTAATTCATAGAAATTAAAAGTCGGAAGTAAGGACGGAAGCTGATCAAGTGGAACTATTTGAGTTTCATCTGGAATTAATTGTCCACTTGATCAGTGCAATTCGAATTTAATTGGTAGTACAGTACTTTCGTTGATCAGGACAGGTGATGAAAGGACGTGCGCAGCCACTGAAAGGTGTCAGGAAGCGCCAACTGCTGCATTGGACAGAACGTCCTGGAGAGAGGAAGGAAGCGTATCAGAGAAGCTAAGCCAGTTGGCGCTCTTAAAGGACGCGCCTGTACGTGAAAAGTCGCAAAGATCTGAACAGTCGTAGGGATCTCAACCGTAGAGGATCCCAACAGCCACAATATCGGTATAAAAGGCAGTTTTCAGATCCGGATATCACTTTTAACCAAATCGCCTATAGTACATTCTCTTTGCTCTCCCATACCGCTCAAGATTCAAACCCTTGCCCCAAATCGTCATCTTCTTCACCAAAACCTACCACCATTACCAGAAACAATGTTGCTTGAACAACTCCCAACTTCATCCTCCTCCTCCAGTTCCGGTGCCGACAGTGAGGACCTGAGAACCTTGCCCCGAGCCCAAGTAGAAAGCCCTAGCCCATCTTTTCAACCACCACCGCAAACCAGCACCACCGCTCCATCTCCCGAAGTAGATGAAGAAGCCCAACGACGCCTTACCAGAATCCTCCGGAGTATGCCCTCCGAGATGGATATCGCGACAGTTTACGCCACCGTGAAAGCCCGCCTTGGAATATCCCTGTCAAAGGACTGAGCCACAACTTCCACATCCCAAAATCCTCCCCGACCTCCTCCATCTGCCTCCCAAACACAAGCCCCCGTTCGCACCCTTGAACCTACGCCCATTGTCCTCCTCGTACAGTATAGCGGGGACGAGTCTGAAGAAGAGGGAGGGGCGCAGCCCGCCGCCGTCCTGACCGAAGAAGCACTGTCCGTGCCGCCGCCACATGCAGAAGGCACGACTGCTCCCAACGCTCCGACGCCACCAAGTGGCAGAGGCTCCAACTCCCCTACTCTCCTAGGGCCGACACAACCGATCGAGGTTGTGCACATTGATGACGATTCTACGGAGGACCTTCTGCCCCCCAGTGAAATACTACAAAAAAGGGGGGCAGAATGGACCTTCATTCCTCAGGCAGAGGATGAATCGGTCTCGGAGACGGAGGAGGAGCCGCTGCGCCGCCGGACGCGCAGAATGGAGATCAACACGCTGATAAAGGAGGTGGAGGCCGGGGTGACCAACATGCAAAGGGCGGAGGAGGAGCAGGTGGAGAGACCCCGTGTAGGGCGGAGGCTGTTGGATGAGCCGGAGGAGCCGGAAAACCAAGGAGCCGTTGGGGCGATAAACCAAGAGGCCGG